>NW_024103607.1:2155000-2315928 GCF_003945595.2 Pipra filicauda
TAATTTTAGAAGTAAAATATCAAGGAAACAAGTACATTGGAAGTAAATCCTCCAGTTTTCAAGGAACAGCTTTACTGATATTCACCTTTTAAGAATCTACACTGGGTTCAACCTCTGGTGTTAGACATCTTAACTTCCAGCATGATTCAAACAATGATCACCCAATTGCCCATGTGGAAGTTTATCTGGCTTTTGGGTGTGGTTTCAGTTTTTTTCCTCAATAAGAAGCTGTGGGCACTGTTGAAAAGGTGACACCTTCCATCGGGGTCTGAACCTGACAAGATGGTACGGATTCCCTCCTCCACCAAGAGTCTTCCAAAGTTATTTCAGTTCCTGCACCCTCAGGCAACTCCATACTCCATCGTGTACTCTGGAGCAGGAAAGTTGGTGTCACCCCATAAAAAGACCTTCTCTGGCAGACTGCAATATCACTTCCTTCAAGCTTCTTTACTGCTACAGAAATAGTCAGCAATCACTGGGGCAGAACACCAATTCCCTGCTAAAAAGCTGTGTTTGACCCCCTGCCTATGAAGAGTCATCTTAAGCTGTTGTAGATCATACAAGGCAAATGATCTGCCATGAGAAAACAAGCTTGACCTCTGGCTTCTGTAGCTTCATGACTTGCTACTTTTCAGACATCTGTCTCAAATTCTGCCTAAGAGGACAATGAGAGGAGCCATATAAACCAGTCTGTTGCTGAAATGACTTTTTTTTTTATTTTATTCTGATTTTGTGTTACTTTTCAGCTGTAAGAAGCAATACTTCCATGCCCCAGAAAGGCATATGTGAACTGCAATCTGTATTTTGTTTGCTGCTCTTCTCATTCAGTCAGTTAAACATAAACATAGTCAGGTGCGAAGGTCTGAATTTCTCAGGTGTGAGAGAAAAAACTGTAACTCCTAACCAGAACCTAAACACAAGGTGGCAAAAAAGATCTTACCCTGTTTTAGAGGCTCTATGATGCACTAGAAGTGTGTGGATTTTGTTTGGGGACTTTTTTATCCTACCTTATCATTTTGACAGTGTAGGAAGTAGGAGCAGTATTGTATGTTTATAAATTTTACATGAAGATATTGCAGAGAAAATGCACCTGAAGAGACACTTAAACGTGATGAGAAAAGATTATGAAAACAAATTACATAAACACACTGTGGTTCTCTCTTAGTGTAGAGGACTGGATGGTAACAAAGAGATATCGTGATCCGGGGGTAGAGCGAAGGTGAGCACCTGGGAGCAATCTAGGGAGTGAATTGTGACTCAGAGTTGCAATTTGGTCACTTGTTTTTTCTTGGCTGTAGGAGTAAGTTAACAGTAATTTGAAGCAGCCCCTTGCCAATCTCAGCTTATTCTTTTCTGTTAAATAATTCAGTGAGTCTGGGTGGAGCCCTGGGAGATATGTGAAAAGAAGGCACAGTCTCTTAATTTTTTGTGTATACTCCATCCTTTTGTGGTGAGCTTTCAGAGGGATTACCCACACAAGAACGCAAGGGTGAGGAATGATTTTGCACCTGCAGAATGAATCTGGCAGATTTCTTTTCTCTCGCCCTCCACAGAACTTCCAGTCTTTTAGATCATACTTCAGCAGGCAGACAGACTGTGGGATGTGGTGCTGGGCTATAGCCAAAGAGTTTGCTTTCTAGCAGGAATCCCTTGACCCATGGGACCTCATAAATAGCGTGCCCCAAATGCTAGACAGCTTACCAATCCCCGCTGTGGTTGGTATCCTGTAGATCAGAGTGACCTATCACCCAGGCCAGGGCAGGAGCCCCCAGGTTGAGCTGTGAGCCACATGCTGGAGAAATTTGGTTCAGAAACTAATTTTATGGAGATTTACTGTTGTTATTTTCAAGTTAATTTTCATAAAAGGACAGGTTTCCCTTATTTTTGGTGAATTCAGTCTTGATACCATGACTTTGGACCAAAATCTGCTATTTCTGTTCATATTAAATAGTAGCTTTGTCTCAGCATAATGTGTCTTCTCTGTCTCTCAGTTATGTTGACAATGATTTGCTATGGTACCTCATAAGGTGCTGCTTTCTAAGGACCCAAACCAGGGCACCAGTTGGACTCCGCTGGAGCTACTGCCCCGGCTAAGGTTGCAGGGTTTTTTTCTGCAGCAACCAGGAGGTGGCTGGGACAAAGAGGTTTCACTGTGATGTGATACTAGAGCATGTCCAACATGATATGGTCACCATGATGCAGGAACTGCAAAACAGGTAGGAATCAGGTTGATATGCATGCAGATGTCTCTCTAAAGTGGCATGCTTTCCCACGGAAGTGTGGATGCAATCTATTTCAAGAAGCAGTGTAGCATGCAGTATGAAGAAGGCTGGTAGGAATTAGCTTTATATCTCATTCATTTCAGTCCTGAATTATTTTTCACAGTTGTTATTTACAGTCTAAGCCTGTAAATTTGAGCCAGCAATATAATTATGAAATAAAGATTAATTATAGAAAATTTCAAGAGCAAAATGCATCTTTTTTTTCAAAAAAGGAAATTGCTAAAAGCAACAATCTCAAATCCCATCTTTTCACAAGCTGTTACAAAGGAGGGGGCTCCAAGCTGCAGTGTCCTTACTCATGCACAGACCAGAGGATTTACATTAGCTTATATGTTTTCCTTTATTGACTATGTTTACAGAAGGGTCAGCTGTTAGTCCTGAATTGGTATCACTTAGACTTTATTCAATGTTCAGAGAAACCCCTGCAGCCTCAGATGTGGGCTAACTCAGAAAAATTTACATTTACAAGGAAAAATCACCTGCCATCAGCTGGATGGAAAGGTTGGAGTGTTTATTATGGCATGCATTGCCATGGCAGGTGGAAGATCTTGCAGGACCAATCATCTTTCTCCTAGATCTCAATAAGCAATGCCATGTGCAGACTGCCCAGTTGTGTGCACAGTAGCAGCTACACAGCTTCCCCTGATTCCCTTACACAGGTCCTGCCACTCCTGGGTGTGTTTGGTTTCAGGGTCAAATCCCAGAACGTACCGTGTGACATACACACAGGAATTATTTAACTACAAAAATCCTCAGAGTTAACAGGGAAGACAGAGAGAATAGACTGAGCTCAAGAGATACCTTGAAAATAGTTTGATTGCTCCTTTAAATGTACTACTATAAGCACAAAACCAGAGGGCACTCATAGAAACTTAGTCTGTACAATTATAAATTACAGATTACTTTATAAGTAATTTTTTAGAAAAGGCTTTCAAAAAGACATTGAGGTTTTCTGTGTGTGTGTAATATAATTTCCCTGAGCATTGAAAAGCTGGCAGTGTTGACATTTATCTGCACAGTGTGAACTTCTTGGCTCAGTCCATTGCATTGGGAAGAGGAAAAGAGGGTAAGTCCCTGAATATCTTATTTTAATCTCTTACAGCACGGGTGCTTAAATTTTAATCCTACTGTATCAGCACTTACAAAGAGCTTCTCTATAACTGAAGGAGATCTGACAATATCTGTAATAGCAATACTTTAAAAATTGAAGCATCAGAATAGGCTGTAATAGGCAGCTACTGAACTGACCTTGCATCCTACCCTCGGGATTTTGTGGACCTCAAAGTACTGACATATGACCCATGCTAATGAAAAGTAGAATCTTTTGGATTATTGTATACACATTTAGAAAACTGATTAAAGAAAAAATGGCTTTGGTAACTTGTTTATATAGATCTCTACATTGCCTGGGATCTGTATTATAGGAGACACCTGTGTTAAAGCTAAGTGTATAACCTGATCATTTCCTATTTATTAATTTATGTGTTGATACTAGTAACTACTCCCTAAGATACTTATCTTTGTCCTAATCTACTCAATCTAAAGTCAATAGTTAAATTTCTACTCACTTCAAAGAAAGGAGAATTAGAGTAATTATGAGGGCTCTAGCAAGTGCATAAAAACTATAAGATGTCTGTTGGTGGCAACTGTCTAAAACAGACACAGAAAGAAAAGGGTCATGTGGAAACCCAGAAGAGAAGCTGTAAAAATTAAGTATTTGCTCCTTTCCTATCCCTTTAATTCCCTCTGACTGCACAAATGTAAGATGCAGTTTTGATTCAATGTAAAATAATAAGCAATAGAGGAAAGAGTTGACGCGTCAGACTCTCAGCTGGTTTAAACCAGCAGAGCAATCTATATCAGCTGAGAGCCCAGACCCATGAGATTGTTAAATGATTGTTAATTATTACAAGAAAATAGCTCCTTTCATGGAGTTTTCCCTATTCACCCCCAAGAAAATTCACATAACGGCTAATTCTACTCTGTCAGTTTCAAAGAGTTTTTAGACTCCAGTCTAACACCAGAATAAGAAAATGATCTTCTAGCATTTTATTTATTAATAAATTTATTTATTTATGAGGAGTGGGAGGAAGACAAAATAGCTTCTTTGCATATGTAAAGTTAAACGCTGAGAAAAACATTTTTGAATGCATTATTGAGTGGCTGCAGATGATGCCTCTGTAATGATATAAAAAGTGGACCTAGTTACAAATAGTCTGTAAAACCAAAGGTCCCAATGAAATAAAACAAGAAAATATTTAAAATACATAATGAAGTGAAAGGCAAATAAAGGAAAACCTATAGGACTCTTAATAAACCAGCAAATTAGTACTAATTAGCTGAAACCTGTCATGAACAATACTGACATTCCAGTCTGCTGATAAAACAGTTCTATGGTATTAAAGTCTTTATATCAAATGTAATGGTAGTAGTTTGTATATTCTAAATATACATATACTGCAGACACATTAGTGGGTTTCTCATTTCAAATGCAATTTACTTTCTGTGTTCCTGCCTTCGTTTCCACCAAGCTGATCTTTTTTGTAGTGGTGCTGAAGCCAGTTTCCAAAGGTGATGCTGAAGATAACCAGCAATATTGCATGGATCAATCAAGAACAGAGAACCAGAAGAGTTAAAAGGACTTGAGGAGAGTTTTGTAGTCAGTACATCACTGAAATTTATGCTAGAAGGACATTAAATCTGTCATAAATGCAGACAAATAAGTGCTTAAAGAATGGTTATAAGACCAAAGGGGAAAACTATGTAAGAGAGTAACAATTTGTTCTAGAGGGAGTTTGGTCTGCCACACCATTTAATTCTGCATTAGAACTTGCTTTGACCCAGTAGGAGAGATGTACACCAGGGGAATGAAATTTGTTGATGATGCATGCTATGAAGGGACAATCAACAAAAAAAAAGATGGGCAAAAAAGTCAAGATGACTCTGACAGACTGTGCCCAAAGGAAAATAAGTGCCTTATGCAATTAAATGTGGATAAGTGTAAAATAATGAGATTAGGGACACAAAATAAGAGAAGGCGCTTATGCCCTATGTAATCATGTGGTACAAAATACTGAGTAGAAGTAGGATCTGGAGATAGACTGAGCTCAAAAAGCTTCAGGACAGTGGTTAACTGTAATATGAAATGTTACCATTGATTCAGAGAGGTAAGAATAATATCATAGATGAATTTATTCCAGCTCCTGCATAAGGGATTTATGAATGAAGCTGCGTGTGTAGTACTATGATGAGTTCTCTTTGCCTTATAAAAATAGCAGAGGCAAAGGGAACTGGACAATAGAATCAGGTATACAGCAAACTTAATTATTCATAAAGGTCAGAGAACAAAACAAAATTGCCTGCAGTCTTTGCAGAGGTGAAAGAAAATGGATCTTACTGAGGAATTTGTGTTCTGGAAAATTGTAGTGGAAACAGAAGCAATTACACTACTAATTGATCAATGAATAAATATGAGTAAAAACACAGTTGGGATCAACCAAAAGGAAACTGAAAAAAATACAGAGTGGATAGTAGTCAATACGTGGAACATATTGCAAAAGTCAACAGGTGGAGGAACAGGAATAAGCATCATTCCCAGATTACTACCCAGCTGAGATTTTTTTCCTAACATTAGGTAGCTAGTATTTTTGGAGGGACTGAATTCCAGGTGGACTACCTCGTACTCTATGAAGATTCCCTTCTCCCACCATTAAATAAATATGGAGCCAACACATATGAGCACTTGTAATTCAGGAAAGTTTGTCAATTGTCTAAATTTTGGTGGTGCCATAAATGTGTGTTTCAGGAAGGATTTAAGTACTGAGGATGGGATGTCAGTGTTAGGCATGTGCCTGTCATAAGAGTCATGGTTCTGAAGACAGACCGAGCTCACTCTTGGCTTTGGAAGCACCCGAATTCTGCTGACATCATCTTTAAAACTTCAAATCTCCCTTTACATGTGCAAAGCTACTTAGTTTTGATAGAACCGCATAGCATGACCATACTTAACTGCCACTAAAGTTCAGAAACAAAATCTTTGGGATGCATTTATATGACCACACTCCCTACTGAAGGCAGTTGCACCCATTTCTTTCTTTTAAAACGTGGTCACTCTCCTTTTTTTTATTTCACAGCTGCACAACTAGAAAACATACACATATGGAAGATGGAGAGCTAGTGCCCTCTTCTTTCATGAAGAGATGCAAATTATTATCTCCCACATGTCCTAACCACGTGCTTAAAAGTTTTCATCCTAGGAAGAGGAAGCTCATCAGTGTTCAGGAAGATTTCACTCTGAGGGGCCCAGAAGGATTTGAAATATCCATGTTCTTTAGAGGTAGCATTAATAGTGCCTCCAATCTCTAGAAATTTTACATATATTATTCAAAGGCCTAGGAAGTTCGATCAGAACACAAATCCCCTTCTGCTCAGATGGTAGCTAGACAGCAGTTCTTCTCCCTTTTAGGTATGACTTTTATTCCTTCTGGTTAATTTTTCATTCCTTTGTTAATAAGGTCACAAATTAAGCCTGAGTGATGGTAACTGTCCTATATACTCATGCTTAGAATAAATTTTAATAAGGAGATTCAAATTGACTGAACTAACTTATAATTTCCTCCATGAGTTTTAAAGTCATCTAACAATTATATAAACATTTTATCCCAGTGACTCTACCAGTCAGGTTTAAAAGGCAAAAAATGAACCTTCAGGGAAATGAGTCTGCAAGCCTACCTTTACCAGGGGTGAGATGTGAATGCCCAAGGAATGGAAGGGTTTGCCTGTGTGTCACCTTAAGGAACTTGGTAAAACAGGAGATTCACCTCATCTGTGGTGTTTTCACACTGGCTCTATGCTGACCTTAGGTAGTTTATTCATGTCTCTTCTGAGCTATCAAACAGTCCCCTGGTAGAGGCCCAAATAACCCAACTCAGCTTAGTAGATCTGAGAAGTCTTGCAGATCTAAGGACTCCTGAACTCTATAGATTTATCTCTGAGCACACCAGAGACTGTCTGTCTATGTGAGTACATACATGTATCTGTACTTCTGTAAGCTGAGGGCACAGGTGTGTTCTGTTTCACCTTTCATCCAGTGCCTGCTTCATCAAAATATTTCTATTTTGAAAGCCTAAGGACTACTGCAGTGATGTTTTTTTCACTGCTTTTTGGCATCATTTCAGTTCAGAGCCTGGACATGTTGGAACAGCTGCTCCTTTTTCACAGGCTAGGAAGGACCATATGCTTGATATCAACACATCCCTAGCACAACAGGTGGCAAATGTGTTTTTGTTGCTGATAAATTCCCACCTAAGTTTTAAATTGCTGAGATCCAACTCTCTTTATAGCAATAAGACATGAGAATTCAAACATTTGCTTTCTGGAAATCAAAATATCATGAACTGGTTCTATTGGTGTTTGCTGATTTTATATTGCTTTTTAACATTATAATGTTTTAAACATTTTTTATAATGTTTTCAGCTGCTACCTGTATTATTATACTAGTTTCTAGCATTCCAGGTTATGACTAGTTTTTATAGATTTGTCACTTTTTACACGTGACTCTGTATATACCACATTATAATATAATTACAATATTACAATACAATAGTATGCTTAGGATGCCCAAATGGATTAGCTTCCTGAAAAATTCAGTCTTTTAACTAAGAAATGCCAATAGTGGAAAGGGATAATGTTTTAATGATGTCTAAGACCCAGAATAATGAGAACATGCAAGCACATGTTCCCCAAAATCTGTGGGAGAAACGTCCCTTTCCTAGCTTTGCTAGTAAAAACTTAAATTCCACTGAGTTTTTTCCTTATGACTGATTTTTTAAAAATGCTGAAACTTAAGGTGCAACGGTTTTCAGATATTTTCTTTTTATGAGCTACGTAGAGACTGAAAAACTCTTCAAATTACCAATCATAGCAACAACAAATGGAGAAGCTTAACAACCTCCATTATTAGCAGAATGTATGCAAACTTGTTGATTTTACATTCCCAAAACCTGTTTCTTTAGCAAAAATTGCAGAACTGAGTCTTCAAGTAAAATAATTAACATTTGCATGGAAGAAAGGCTATTGCCTTTTCATCATATCTTAATTTATTACTTGTTCTGATGTATTAGAAATCAAAATCCATGTTTTTGCATTTTGAATTTTTCTTGATTATACTCAGATGACATTTGAGGTCTCTGTTCTCTGCTTTTCTTCAGCAGTTTTGCTGCCTCTTGAAATTCATATAGGATGTCACAAGTCCACTCTGGAATATCATTTGAGACCTGTGTTCTAGCAGAAAAATTGTTTTAAGGCTTACAGATATACTATTTTTGCTTTGGGCTGCCATAAATAGAACACTTACTTGAACAGATCAAGAAGAGAACTGCTCAAATGTTTGAACTTGATGCCTGAAGCTAGATATAGTTTAGATTTAGTTTAATGCAAGCAGTAAACTCAAAACTAAAGCTTCCAGGGGTTTTGAACATGTCAAGATGGTTTGTTCTACTGTGGAGAAAAAGGTTGTTAAACTCGTATTCTCAGTATACTGGTATTTAAACCAGTATACAAGACTTTTGCAACTAAAACCACCAAGAACTTGTTCCTAGGATGAAAGTCTCATCATGCTGAGCACAGTAAAACCATTTCTGAGAACATGGCGGTCATAAGAATGTAATGTCTAAAGATACAGGTGACACAAAGGCTGAGGAACAAAGTTGATTTAATATAGTTTCTGTGTATGCTCACATTCATCACAGTACATAGGAGCAGCAATCATTATATGATTATTTCTTTCATAGCAAAACAAAATTGTGATACCTGTGGGTCCTGAGGAAAGACTGAAAATATGTGTGAGAAATGAGAAGGATTCTACATATAAATAAGCTTTATATGTAGAGGAGGAAATAAGCTTTGTATAAATGAGATAACAAACAGGAAGGATGGAGAATGGAAAACATGCTAAAACCAAATAAAAGATAATGAGAATAGTGTATGTATATATATATACACATTATTTAATAAATATACATCCACAGACACAGACTGAAAATGTATGATAGACTATTACGAAAGTTGCTAATATACTAAAGGTGCTGAAATTCTCCAAGTCTGGTCACAGACCATTTGTGAGGCAGACATTTACTATACCTTAATCTGATTTCAAAACTATGTGCGGCAAGATTGAGACAGGATCTTATCAATGTCTATAGGTATCTGAAGGGATGCTGTCAGGAGGATGGAGCCAGGCTTTTCTCAGTGGTGCCAAGCAATAGGACAAGAAGCAATAGGCAGAAACTGATGCACAGGAATTTCCACCTGAATATGAGAAGGAACTTCTCCACTCTGAGGATGATTGAGTACTGCCCAGGGAGGCTGTGGAGTCTCCTTCCCTGGAGAGCCATCTGGACACAATCTTGAGTAACTTTCTCTAGGGGACCTTGCTTGAGCCAGGGGCTTGGACTAAACGACCTCCAGTGGTGCCTTTCAATCTTAAACATTTTGTGATTCTGTGATTCTGTGATTCTGAGAGGTCAGCAGTCACCATTTTGCCTCCTTCAGTGGACTTTATTTCAGTTCTTTGCTTTGTGCCTAGACATGATACAGTTATAGCTGGCACTATAGTCACTGTGCATATAGTCACTATGAGCAGATGTTGCTGCTCTGTTGGTTCACTGTTCTGTACCTTCAAAAAGCACTCATCTCAGTAGAGCATATGTCAGAAATGGGTAGTTGTTTCACTGGAGCTTTACTGTAGGAGACAAAACAAATTTGTTTCGTGTATTTCATTTAATGAAATGTTATTATTTCATACATGTTACTATTTCATGTAACATGAGCAGTGGTGGAGATCCAGATGTGGAGTTGTGTTTGTTCCTGTGAAACCCCGGATATTCTCTCAGTAATTTCAGCATAAAACCCTTTATCTTTAATTTGAGTTACACTGACTATCATTTGCAAGCTACTGATTGACATGTGGATATGGAAAAAATGTATTTGGAGATGGAGAAACGATAGTGGAATACCCATGACAGAAGAAACATTATTCTTAACAAGACAGCACTTACAGAACAATGTCAAAAAAGACAGAGGCAGAAAACTAAACAGTTTTCTAAAACTACATCAGTGTTGAAAAAGAGATCAAACTTTGTGTGAACCATGAAACTTTAGAATGAAGTAAAGCTTCAGTGTTCAGCAATATCATCTTTGAAGAGATGTGCCAAATAGTTTGGGATGAATTCAAATATTTCCTCAAATGGAGACAAGTCAATTGGTTTTGGAGAAGCTTGGCAGTGTAGGAGGATGTCTCCAGAGTAAAGATAGATTTAAGGTACATTGTTGATGAGGGTGGAACTTGGTAGAAAACATCTTCTAAGCAAGAAAAAGCCGATAAAGCATGTTTTACAGAACAAAGTCATTGAAATAAGAACCTATATTGGGAGTAGTAACATAGAAAGACCATCATCCTTGTTCTTTTCTGTATTTTGGGATTTAAATGAGATGTGTCTGTTATGTACAATTTACGTTATAATCATGAAGCAGTGATGAAGATTTAAACCCACAATGGTTTTATTCTCAACGCAGAAAGAACCGTGTATTGCAGAATACACCATCTAAGGAGTCTTTCTGCTGTGCCTTTTGCAATCGGATTTGTCTGTCATGTATTGGCCTCATAAGCCACCAGCGTGCCTGCAGCAAATGTGGATAGAGCCTTCCCAAATCTTCGTTCGCAAAGCCTAGCCATGATGATGGTTTTATTCTAATATGAGATTGGACATTCTGCAAGTCTGTACTTTACTGAGGATATACTTGACTTTACCAAGTTAAAAAAAACCATAGGGGATAATAAAAATTAAAAAAAACCCAAAACAACAACAACAAAAAAATGAAACAAAACAGCATTGTGTGAGGGGTGCTGGAGTTACTGTTGCATCACTGCCTTTGATAGCTGATGGTCAAATCATACTAGGTCAGGGAAAGAAGAGAGTAACACCTTATCTTTCCTATATAAGAATCTCTAAGGAATAGGTTGTTAGTACCAACTCCGTAATGCTCCTTCAGGCTGATTTCCCTTGCATTCAGGTAAGAGATTCAGGGAACAACTATTAGGAAAAAATATTATTGAAGTTTTAATCACTTATATTGCCAAAAATTTGCTAGAAGAGGATTGTTAAGATTAACAACACTTCTCTTGTTTTCCACATCTTGCTTGCTGTAAGACCTCAGAGCTTCTTGGAGCTTATTCCGTATGTGCTGATCACAGACAAGTAGGGGTGGACATTCAGAGGGTTCGTTAGATTGGCCTTTCTCTGCTCATGTCCTCATTTTTTTCACGTACTGAAACAGTGAAGAATGACTGTAAAGCAGTAACTTATTATACTTATATTCAAACATAGCACATCAAAAATTTGTACATATCCCTCTTCGTGAGTCACAGGCACTTCTACTTCCATTCTGTTTCAATTAATGCATATATTACCAAAGGCATATACTTGAGTACATAGATCTTACTTGATTTTGAGATTTTTGTCCGTTTGGTCTAAAGATGCAAAAGTGATCAATAGTTACCACTTGAAAAGTGTCTCTGTTGTAGATTGATTATGCAATTGCCCTCATTCATAGTGATTTTAGCAGATAACTCACAGATTAAAAAGCTCTGCTTCAGTCTGAACCTTAAAATTGGCATTTAACTTAAATTTTCCATCAATATAATATACTCCCAATTCCTACCCAATGCTTTAAAGTCTATAATTAGCAGGAAGTGATGAAGACACTAACAGATTAAAATAAAATTTTAAATTGTTTCTTGATATTATTCAATACAATTCCATTCTAAGTCTCATCCTATCTGCAAATACAAAGAGGTGCTTGGCACATTATTTTGATGAAAGAATTTATTAATCAGCTTTATAAAGAAAAGGCAGTAGGGAAACCTATTGTTTCATAGCAGTCTATCATGATGTGGGGCAATGCTGTACCCCAGGAGAGAGGAGAGGAAGCAAGATTGTGTACTTCGTGTCTGGGAAGGGGCAACTAATAGATGTCTCTGCTCAGCTGAAAGCACTGCCAGCTGGATTTGCTCTCCTCTGCTGCCCTCTTGGAAACAAACTCCTGCATCCGCCTGAAGCACTGCTGTCTGAGGTCAGGGGCTGCCCGTTCCATGATCTTGGCACCCAGCAAAGGGTGGAGAAATGAAAACTCCTGGTGCAGCCCAGGGAATGACAATACTAGTCCTACCACAAGATCAGTGCTTTCCTGGGGATGATATGGAAGTGCTGGGTCAGCAGTTTCTGTGGGTAAAATTTGGGGCTCAAGCCCAACACAAACAGGAGGAGTAAGTACAATCTCAGATTCTCAAATGTAGTTGCCTTAAAGTAGAAGTTAGATCTTGCACAGTTTTCTGAGGTGTTCTTGACTACGAGTTTGAAAAGACTGAACAGAACCATAATATAGTCTTGGTCATGATTATATTTTGTGGTGAAAAAACACAGTAATTAGATCAATCTGATGTTAAAACATGTACTAGTTGTCACTTTAAAATGTCTAACTACTTAAATGGATGGAACAGCTGCTCTGTAACAGGAGATCTGTACCAGCAAACCTTGACATCACAGGCTTTTATGAAGTTTGATGCACTGGCAATGCCACTTCAATGTTTCTGAAAGGACTTTAATACACTGTATGTTGAAACAGAAGAGATTGTGAGGATTGGAGCAGCAATTGTTCTAGACATAAATATGACAGTATTTTTAATGGAATACACACTTTTCACAGGCAAATTTAGCCAAGCACCTCTGATGAACCCAAAAACATTTGAGGGCAATAATGAAATTAAAGAGATCAACTCTTAAGTGAAGGAATTTATGGACTAATTGCTAAAACAAGATGTGTTCCTGAGTAAAAAAGAATTCAATATTGAGTGGAAATAGAGGACAGGTATCAAACTATAAAGACTTGAGATAGATTAGAGGTGACTGATAAATGAAAGCGTTTATTACATGATGGATGACTGATGACACGTCTGAATGGCATTGGCCTTTACAAGCACCAATAATGACATACATCAAGTCATACTCCAGTTGGTCAAAATAAAAAGTTAACATTTGGTTGGCTTGAAGCTGAAGTCTCTCTCTTGTATTTGCTGCATAAGCCTGGTAAGTAATCAAAATGTCTCACAGTAGGTAAGATTTTTAATCGGCTCAGTGGTGCCTAGTTTCACCTCTTTTATGAATTTTCATAAAGCTGAGTTATACTGGCAAAAAAAAAAAAAAGGTAAGCAAAAGTCAATTTCAAAGTTACAGTTCTCTTTAGTGAAAATTACCTTTTGAATCAAATGTATTAGTACTGACAAATGTGTCACAAAGACATGTTCCACAAAACAGTTTGGTAGCCTCGTTATGTGCCCTGATCAATCACAAATAAGTAAATCAAGTTCTGTACACTGATAGAAAATGGTCCATAGAGTTTAAAAAGCTCACCCCAAACTAATCAAATACTTTGAATAATGAACAGATTAGACAAAATCATGGCCTGCTTATGCATATGGCACAATCAGACAGCGAAGCTAAACTCATTGGATGCATTATTCATTGTGAATTATTTGCTCTACCTATCGGTGGGAAAGCTTGCAAACACTTTTGCTGTAACTATTATCATCTAACAGACTGAAGAAGGAGGTCTGATTGCCCTTATCATCACATAGCATCTTGGATAGATGAGAATTTTATTTATTTATTTATTTATTTATTTATTTGTTTATTTATTTATTTATTTATTCTGAGAAAAGTGTTGTCCATCAAATGCTCAAACATGTTAGGGACAAATCAGAATCTCTGCTGTAAAGACAAACCATGTATCTTCAATCTACCAGTATTCTTTGCAGAAGTCAAGGAATGGTGAATAAAGACCAGAGAATATAGTGGGTTTGGTCTGTCAGTAAAATTTTCAGTAAAGATTTTTCAAAAGAGGTAATGAAAAGAAACACAGAATTGGTAAAATTAAGTAATGAGCTCTAATGTAAAAAAATGGCAAATAATAAAAAACAACATCACAGTTTCAAAATATAAATGAGTTAAGGCTTTACAAGGTAAAATAGTGATCTAGAAGGAAATTCAGACTGAAGTGATAAGATTTGTCTGTGAAACCGCATTTTTTAAAATGTAGGTCCAGTGTGGATTGAAGTGTGAGGATTTGGAAAATTATGTGAATACATAATAGGGTAATAGGGGACAAAACAGGTTTTTTATGTGTTTTGAACTGTATTTCTTTAATAAGAAAACTTTCATTTTTCTATGTTGACTGCACTCTGTTATCATCTCACATGAGCATAAAACCAAATATTTACACATAGTGGAAATGATGATTTAGCTTTCATGCATGTTATGGAGTTATAAAGAAACTTCAAACAAACTGAAGTTGTTCATCATCTTAGAGCAACAGTGGAACTGGCCCTTACTCAGAATGCTATAAGGAGGGGACAACCAGTGATATTAAAAAACCTCAGCAACTATGCTTAAAATTTTGTAACAAAGCTAACTGCTGCTAAATTTTATTAATCCAGATTGCCTAGTAGATCAATAGAGGATAAGGCATCAACTTTACATGAATAATGAAAATCTCCTTCATTTTTATAGCCTACTGTAACATGCCTTGTAATCATTTAACGATTCAGGTATCAGAACAACTAGTAATTTCAAGAGTATAAACAAGGCACTCATATATGCAATTCCTAACCTGTAAACCCATGAATTTTTATAACTGTTAACACTGTGGAACATATGTGTAATTTTATCATCTTAATGATACTAAGATACTAGAGAATAGTCTATTTTAGGTACCACGACCTCCTTTGAGATGTCTATTAATGGAAGGAATATGATAAAATGTAAAACTGTTAATCTGCATAGGAATGGCAGCTTCTTTATTGCAAAACTGTCATCTTAGTCTTTTCTAAAAGGTAGAATGGACAGCACTGGTCAGCCAAATGAGTGAATGGCAGCCTTCCTCCCTCTCACCCCTCTAAACCAATGGCTTTGAAAATGTAGAAATGCCAAATTACCAAAGTCTCCTCACTCTCAGGACTGACCAACTTGATTTAACATCACTTTAGTTGTGTACATATACTATTAACATATTTCATCAATAAAGAGAGAGAGGCTGTATCAAGATTTGGAGGGGAGGAGCAATAATTCTGTAAAAACCAATTTCACTTTCACTCAGCATCAAACAAGTATCTCAGTATAATTTTTAGGACACTAATTTTGAATCCCTCAAATGAACCATCAAGTTTTCATAAAAGTGAATTGCGCTGATTGGGAAAAATTGCAACATCTCTACTCTATTAGAGATGAGGTTCTCAAACTGACATCAGACTACGGGGGTAGACAGAACAAAATGACAACTGTACTGTAGTTACACTACAAACAGAGGGTAAAGGATGATAATGTGGAGGCATGTGAGATTTAGGTTTATGTTCAGGTGTATTAGAGGCCCAACAAGATTTTGCAGATAAATGCAGTGGGTAGTTCTTGCATGATGCTAAGTTGCCAAATATGTGCATGGCTTCAGGCTGAGCTTTCCATTCTTGCGGCTTTGACCTGCTCACACAGCGATACCCATGTCTGGAGCATGGTATAAAAGCTGTGTAACGGTGAAATAAACCGCCGCATCAGAACAAAGGTAAAGAATGGAGAAACTGATGAGGAACAAAGTGCATAAAAGATATTTAGAGGTGTTTATAACAGCAAAAGGATTTCTTTTGCCATCAGTTTGCCTAAACATGCAGCAGCTGTACCCTGAGAAGACTCTTCTGCCACTGTACATAGATTTCGCTGGTACTGCCAGGAGAGTTAGTCTTCCAGCATCATTTCTGAGCAATGTATGCTCGAACTACCCTTTCTAAACTTAAAAAAGAACGTTGGATTGTACCCCAAGAAATGGGAAGAGAATTACATGGGTTTAAAGCTTCATAGCTCCCTCAAGACAATGAAGGACTTAAAATAAAATTAATCAGTGTTCTGCTGCTGTAAAACTAAACCTATAGGGAATGGATTTTTGCTCTTTATTCAACATATTTTTACTAAGTTTATTCCAATCAACACTTGGAGAGTCAGATACTGTATTGGTTATATATTTTTCTGTGGGAAATTTCTGCTTCAATTAAAAATTCTATCAAATTCCTTAGGATACCAAGAGCAGCCTCAGCTGAAGAGCCTTCCCAGCACAGAAACACACTGGGTCAGGAGGGGTCTTTAGTTTATCAGTTGAGGAATGTCATCTCTGCCCAGGAGGACAGAGGAGTAACATCGTCTGTGCATAATCACCCTTGTATCATCATGGTACCACTATCACCACCCTCCTCTTTTATGAGGCCATAATCCAGCTCGTTCGGTTTGCCACTCAGGAAAGGTGTTCCTGCATTGCAAAGCTGTGGTAGCTGGTGTTATCGCTTGGGTAAATACACCTGGGAGCAAATACGAGAAAAGCCATGCCTGCCTTTGGGAAGAGCATGCCAGCGGGTTTCTCTGGGAGGAGTCCCCCAGAACCAGAGATGTGGAGCAGTCCTGAAGGGGTCCCTGCACCCTGTAAGACCTCAGGACTGGCACAACACGCCTGCAGATTATTTCTGGGTTGGTCTGGGAGTCAGAACCACAGTGCGGCCAGGACCAGAGGGAAGCCAGGACCAAGGCCCAGGGGAGAGCTGGTGCAATGGTGTGGAGCCAGGCAGACACGAAGTCAAGCGCCACAAGGGAAGAGCCCTCATGCTCTCTCCTCAGCATCACGGATCACAGGGTGGACAACACCAGCCTCCCACACAGCCAGGTTTTGTGCTGGGAGGGGAGCACTTTGCCTCACCCCTTAAAGAGCCCAGCAGGACAGTTTCACTGAGCTGTTTATATAGAATACTAAATATCCTTCTCTCTGCTGCTCCCGTGGTGGGGGCGTAAGGCCTTTCTTTTCCAGCCCAGCTTCATTTTGTTGTTAAATTACATTGGCCAGCCCAGCTGATTGAAGAGCAGCCCACTTGTTGGGATTTCTTAAAATGATTCTGACAGGTACCTTTTGTCAAAAATATACCACAACAGTGGCTGTGTAATCCCAAAAAGCCTTTGTTTAATTTTAAACGTGTCAGTGCAAAACACGACCAAACACAACAAGCAACCATAATCAACCGAATGTATAACATGGATGCTGAATTATTGTTATGCTTCAAGAAAATCTTTATTATTCCTTTCTAAAGGAAAAAAAAATATGAAAAGTATGAAAGTGATATTAAGCAGATGTTAGACTGGAGTTGTCAATCTTGTCTAAGCACGCAGGTGCTAATGTGTTATAATTATCCCTTCTGGCAGTTGATATTTAGGATTTTGGATCCCACCTAGTCAATCACAGCTGTAATTGTTAAGCTTCTTACATAGCTAATATGCTGGGTAATAACCAGATCAAGATTTAATATTTGACGTTTACCATCAATTATCTTTTCTTCTGACATACATCTCCCCCACTCAGGTTCTTGCAGATCGGAACACTCTTCTGATTTCAGTAAAATAAATAAGAATCTGGTTAAAGAAGACTCAAATAAAAAAATATTTCTGTCATTGCCTCTTGTCTCACTGCTTCATGTTTCTTAAAGAACAGTAAGATATCTCCTTGTTACAAGCTTTACAGGTATAATCATTTGATTCAGAACAATTCTTACCCATTTTACTTTTTGATGGATTTATTTACATAAAATCTCGTACCTGCTACAGCAAAATTGTGGTGTAAATATGTTAACCTAAGCCAGACATATTTTCAGGTGACAATATTTGCTATGAAAAAAAGCGTTGGCGTTTGTTTTGTAGTTAGAATATATATACGTGTGTTCATACCACACATATTATACCAGAGGATTTTTCCTGCTAAAAGCTCTGTGAAAATTAATTCTATGCTTAAAATATTTTAAAATTAATATTAATTTGTCAGTTCTGCATTTTTTACTCTTGTACTAACTAAAATCTTTGTTATAAAATTTCCTCCAATAAGCCTAAGTAGAAGAGTTGTTTTTTAATATGTTCTGAGATTTCCTCCTGTGTGATTATGCTGAAGTTCACAAAACTAAATGCTTCAATTCTAAATCTGCATGCGGTATTCATAGCATGCTCAGGAGTTAAGTGTAGATTAGAGTTGGCCTGTAAGAAACTATGTGAACCAAGTTTTCAGTTGCTAGAATTGCATGAAAAGACTTTAGATTTGCATCAAAAAGATATCTCTATTATTATTTGTCTCTAGCAATATTATATGACTTTCCCTTTAGCTGAGGGAGAGTGGGTTTATTTCTAGTGTTTCTAATCCTGTCTCAAAAGACCTTTGACAGAAAAAAAATAAAATGCACATTTGTCTTTAATGCTGATTCAGAAAAGTTCTTCAGTATCTGCTCTTATTTACGTACACCAAGTGTGCTGTAATTCGCATTTTGTATTTCCTACAAAAAAGTCCAGGTACACAATTTTTAAGATGAAAACATTTTTACTCCAAATTAAATAAAGACTATCAAATGTAAGGAAGAACATATTCAGTCCAGACTATCACTTTAGGCACTCTTTTGTTTTCTTCCAAGGCTACAGAACACTATTTTAATGCTTTTAAATCATTTTCTGTTCTAGTTTCCATGTGAATGCAGACAAGTACTGTAAGTTAATTACAAAACTGTAATTTTACATAATCTTTTCCTTTACAGACGAGCCAGCACTAAAGCAAATAACAGTGGATAGTATTACAGCAATAGAAGCCAAACAACTCAGCTTGAAAATAACATTTTTACAAGTGAAGTTCTCCCTGTTGTCTAGAGAAGACAGCACCTTGGTTCAAGGGAATCGTGCTCCAAGTTTAAATACAAAAAGACTGCAGTCAGGCAGCCAAGGGACATGAACACTTCAAAGCATAACAAATGAAACTGGACCTTGTCATTTTGCAATAAAATGTGAAGTCATGTAATAGTGCCCTTTTAAGCCACTTGTGACTTTTAAGACTTCAAATGAAATGCTATTAGCACAGACAGATAAACATGCTAAGCTGTTATTTGCCTGGGGCGATACCCTTGTGATTTGTAACAGGCAATGAAAATATAGCAGCCTAGGTGTTCAGGAAGAATGATATGAATACCAGTAATCTCTTCAGAGTGATGCCAAGACCTCTGATAATAAATCCTCCAGAAAATCTTGTGTTAGTCGCAATGACTGGATATTTTTTTTTACCTCATTATAAAAGTTTTCTAAAACAGAGAAGAATTTCTAGAGGCTGATGAATATTTGTAGAAAAAGAAAAAGGTATTTAGATCAACCTCACATTCTATTTTATGTCAGAAATGAAAAAAAATCACAATGACATTTTATCAGAGTTACAAATACCTGCTTTGATTGTACATTGTGGCACCTCGATTTACTTGCCCAAGCAAACCGAGTGAAACTGTTGGCAACATAACCTCACTGGAATTTGTAACACAAGGATTTGCAGAACCCAGAGCTTGAACAGAAACCAGACCATATCTGCTTAAAAACTTGCAAATAAAGGAACAGATCTACATCATATCTTATGTGAATATTTTCTCTCTATTATTCCTCTTCTATACTTGTGCTGACTGGAAAACAGTAAGCAGTTCTGTGTTTAATTTTTTCCCCATCTCAAAGCAAGTATATATTTCTTGATTGAGAAAATAAGAAGGATGCAATGTTGGATTTCTTCTCTTGAAGTTTTGGGGTATGTAAATAAGAGACAGAAAAGCACTGCTTTTACAGGAGTCTATGAAAGAGCCTGGCCTTCCTAAAAAAAAAGAAAAAAGCCCCATCTTTTTCAGAGCTGCATCAGAGAGCTCTGCAAAGGAGGTGCCAATCCAAATTAACCTGGAGTGCCACAATAGGCCAGGGTGTAAATTTAAACAAAAATCTGGATAGCAGCTTCATTTTTTAACAAGGACAGTATATCTAGTCAGTACCTGATGTATGCTCTGTTTTTCCAGCTGGCAGAGACTCTTGGGGTATGCAGGCACATATTTCCAAGCATGTTGTTCTTCTGAGTTGTTTGTGCTTGGACCATAACTGCAGTCTAGGCAGCCAAAATAAAATATGCCAAGTAATACTGGCTGAGGGACAGACAGATTGGATTAAATTCCTGCCTGATACAATGCGCTTGACATCAGTGGAGTCACACAGTGGCAGTTTATTGTTCTTCACTTTCAAACACAAAATATGGAGGGTGCTTTAAGGTAGGATGGTGAAGGTATTGCTACCACTGCCTTCGTGAAATTGTCTTTGTTTTCTCCTGAAGACAACAAGGCGTTGTCAGCCATGAGGATTCCCTGTTTGGCCAAATTTTGTGACTGCATGCAGACAGGGCCAGTGGCCTTGTATAGATACAGATTTACCTGTCAAAGTATAGGGAGACAACCAACCAGCTGATTTCCTCCTCCTACCTGTCAGTGACAGTGTCACAGCTTCTTGAGTGCTTCCCCAGGTGCCTGCAGAGGATGTGGGACCACTGAAACCCACAAGAAGACCCATGCCTGACTCATGGGTCTTCTCGTGGACAAGTCAACATTTCTGTGCCTGAGTTCACCAGTTGCAAAACAGGAGGGTAGAAGTGTGCGCCTGCTTGTGTGGTGCTTGAAATTCAGGCCATGAAACCAGTACGTGTTTTAAATAAAGGGTGTTTAAATAAACTTTCTCAGCTAGGATGTATTTGAGATGTGCATGGCCCAGCTCTCATCACAGGCAATGAAATCTGCAGGAATTTTCTTGGCAGGAAAGGCAGGGTCTGGAAGGAAAAATATAAAACAGTTTTCTTGGTGTGCCATATTTTATGATTAAAATCTAAACTAAATATATGAATGAGCTCCAATAAACAAAAATCTCCTATAGTTTGCTTTAAAGCACCATGCTATTGTCTCTTTAAATAATAATGAAAAAGGAGAAAATATTCTACAACTTCCATAAAAAAATGTCATATTTGTATAGACCCCAAATCCCCTCTGTTTAAACAGGGTGATTAATATCAGCTCCTGTAGGAAATTAAATTCAGGGAAGAACAGTAATATGCAGATATGCAGATTTCTAGGCAGAATGGCTAGCCCTGGGTAAGAGAGTCAGGTTGATTAATCTGCATCCTCAGAATACAAAATGAAATGCTGGGCTCTCCTGGGTTAGTACCAGAAATGACTTTTCTTTCTTACATTAGAAATAAATGGACAAACACATACACGTATATTGCAAAAGGCCTTAATATCACATGCAGTGTTTACAAAGGTGATAAGAGTTTAATATTTAAAATATCCTATTTCATCTAGGAAAGGAAAGAAAAAAAAAAGCTGCTTCTCATTAGGATGAAGAGTTTTGTTTATGATAAAATAGTATTTTTTTAAAATCTTTCATAAAGACTACAAAATTATAAGGAAGTCCTGTATCAGCATGCAAGGAAATCTTTACTCTGTAAGCATTTTACTGAAAGAATACTGGGAAGATATTGGACATTAACATGCTCATAGTGTGGAAAAACTGGAATGGTAAAACAAAAGTACTCAGTCGTAAGTTTTTAATATAAATTTTGGTGCACTTTGCTTTTTTATTTCAAAATTAGAAATATAATACAGAAACACGATAGACCAAAATTATAATTCCACAGGCTTAATTTCCACAATACAAATTACTCCATAAATATAACCTTTCTCTCATTTCAGAATAATAGTATTTCCACATTACCAAGGGTAAATACGCAATTTTTAATAATTCAGTCTTTAAAAAGAACACCCCCAAAACCTCAGAAAAATATTTACAGCAAAATGCAGAATGTCATTTTCAGATTTTTTTTCCTCCTGTCGTTACTGGAAAACCAAGCCTGTTATTTAAAATCATTCAGGGTCTCTCCAATAATTGTATAGAAGTAGGCATTATGCTATATTATTAAAGCTGTAATTTCCTGCTGAATCTGGCTGGATGTTTCTTTTTATCACTTGGCAATTTCTATCTAGTTATGGCATAATTAAGTTTCCTGACCCTTGCTCACTCTCTTAACAGGACGCTTAGAAATATACTAGAATTGCAGATCTTCAACCTGATGTCCTCTCTCCCCACACAGTAATGGAATAAAATTATTAATCCAGTAATTGTACAGAACACATTACTTTGCACTGAATGTTCCTATTTCTCATTTTCTGTTAGTGACAATCAGGCAGAGGTACAAATCATTTCTGCAGGGAGCAGAGCCCTTGAAAAAGCCCCTCTTTCACTCCACTGGAGCTACCTGTACAGCTGTGATTATTCAAAGTCTAACACACTACCAGGCTCAAGCGAACAAAACAAAGTTAATAAAATGGAATAAGGAAAAAGATATTTTCCTGTCTGCAGCCTCCCATGTGCCAAAATTAGAACCTTACCTCCAAGTGATAAACCACACTTCCAGTTGCATTTGTATAACAAGACTAATGAGTGCTCAGCTAAGCATTTCAGATTTGGCTGGTGTTAGCAGTGGCCATCTACTGTGAGGGTACACTCTATATGCCTGGGCCATTAAGTGGGGGTGAGTGGAGAAGGAGAGGAAAGAAGTTGGAAGGAAGACAAAGGATCCTTGTTCTTGAACCTTAATATCTAGTTACCCAGGATGTGTGTCCGAACGTATTAAAATCTCCACAGAAGAAATCCTTAATGCACCACAGTGAATCACAAAATCCCAACTGAATTCAATCAAGTTACTATTTCCCACTAAGAAATTTGAAATTTATCTGGATGTGCCTCGAACTGGATCTCAGTTTGGTAATTGTTTTCATGGGGCTTCTGAACCCAGTATGTGATGTTTATCCCAACATATATTATGAGCTCCACAACTCAGAAAATTAATGAAGACTTGGAAAACAACCATTTTTTTTTCTTTTAAACTCACATCTCCTCAACCAGCCCATGTAATAACTTTGGTTTATTTACAGATTAGCTACAGCTAGAGTGGGAAGGGGGGAGGGGAATGTTAAATTTTATCACCATTTTGTAAGAACCCTAGTTGAATCTGATCCTGCACAGTGTTTTGACTCTAGCAGTGGATGTCCCTAAAATATGTAGCCATAATCCTTGTGCTGGTCTCCTCCCTCTTTCCTGATTGAACCAGGCTTATCCCCTCTCTGCCTCTTAGAAGAAATATATTATCTCACTAAAACGAGATGGTTTATTGGACTGAAGTTCTGTGAATATATCTTCAGTGTACACTTGAATTGATGGAACAAGCAAGTGAGAAAGTCTCTGAAGCCACACTGGTCCTTTAATAAAATCCTGATCTTAGAGAGGATAAATAGCAAAACAAAATCCTTATCTTCATGAAAAACTCCAGTAATTTTATTCAGATGCAATAACATGTTTCAAACTGAAAAAAGGCAAAGTGCTGTGTATCATTACAGAAAAGAAACACAAATACAGCATAGGATGATGCATTAGGATATTCCACTTGATCACAATTCTTTTTTTGTAATTTTCTACGCTCTTGCCTTGTCCTCTAGAAATGAATATCTTTGGGTTTTTCTGAAGCACAGACTGCACAGATAGAGAGTTCTGGTTGCATAAGCATTTCCATTACAGACTGTCAGGTTTATAAACTCATCTGTGTTCCTTGCTTTACATCTGTATGAGAGGAATGTGTGCCATTTTTGCTACTCTGATAAATTGAATTGATCAAATAATAAAAATAGTGTTCTAAAGTGCATTAGACAATAGACCATTTCCAGTGAAAAACAATACTGCAGCAGTTGTCTCAAGGTGTTTTTTTTTTTTTTTTTTTTTTTTTTTTTTTTTTTTTTTTTTTTTTTTTTGTATTTTTTTTCTTCTTTTTTTTTTTTACCTGCTACAAAATAGCTCTGGTTTTATTTCCATTGAGTCAGTCACTGCAGAAAAGGTAATCACTATAATCACAGCAAAGATTTCTGTTTGTCTAAGGCACTTAAGTGACTGCCATCACCACAGTGTCTGAGCAGCTTCCAGTGAAGTTGTGTTTCATGTGAAGCTTGATGTGGACTAACTGTTTAATATATAAAGCACATAATTTTGTCTATGACTTATGCAGTCATCTCAACCACTATTACAATTAATAATCAGGTTTTATGCTGTCCCAATCTGAGGGAATAAAAGAGAGATGGAGAAAATAAAGCTATGAACTTTTAAAATATTTGTTTCTCTCTCCTGCACTTAATACAACATACACTAATTGAATTTTATTCTTCTTTAATATATAGCACAAGAGCACCATTTACAGGTGTAGTAGCAGCAAATAATACAATGATTTATCAAATGATAATATACTTGGGTATTTGTGTACAAAACAGTTATTAAGATTATAGCTTTACACCATCGGCTTGGCCTGAGGTTTTGCCTTTGCAATAGGAATATGATCAGCTCTATGGACACAAAAATTATATATTTGTGCAAATCATACACTTTTTTTACACAAAGATCTCTATGTATACAGATAATAATTTCTTTAGCCTCTCTGCAGGAAGCATAGTGGTTATTTGCAGATGTATGTTTGAGTTCAACTTGTTCTGAAATCTATGGTTTCCCAATAAGGAGGTTTTGCACTTTCCCTTCCAAACTTTTCCTACTTTTCAGTCCATGGTAAACTCACTCAGGCACAAAGTACTCTCTGTTCAGCCCAGTCTGGCTGTCCATGTAGATGTGCTTAGGCTGGGACACTGCATAAAATGCTAATCGTCATTCTCATTCTCACAGTCTGATGGATATTTATTTAGGATTGTTAAGCACCCTAAACATAAGCATCATAAACAAACACATATATAATTCATCCACCTAAGCAAACAACCAAATAGTTGCATGACATCCATGGTATTGGATGTTCTCAGAGCCAAATTAGGACAGTTCTTGCTTGTTTTCACCTGTGTGGACCTACTTGATTCTACCAACTGACAAGAGAGTGATCTTTAAAAATGATACGTTGATGTTGTAATTTCATTTACAGTGTTTTGCTTAGTAAGGGACTAAGAGTGAAATAGTTACAAATCCTCCAAATCAGCTATTACTAAATACATGCATTTATTATGAGGAGGTGGTGGGAAGAACTATCACTTATATTCCTATAGTTTCATTGATAAAAATGATCTTGGAAGCAGAGAATATATTATTTTTTTCCTTTTGGATTTTTTTTATCTAGAAGTCTGGAAGACATTTCTAAAATAGATCTATTTTCTTTTCACTCTGCAGAATAATGCATGAATGATTATAACATATGCTCTATCTCCAGTTTTTTCAACCAGTGGAAAAGTGCCTGACACAATAATCACAACTTGTTGGGTTTTCAATCTGATGCTGTCCTATTTTATCATGGTAGTTAAATGTCCATTCTTGTTCGGCGTGATAAATGTTATGGCCATTTAACAGTACCGAAAAAGAGAGACATGTTAAACCAAATATTGCTTCAGATTGTGTCTTTTATTCTCCTTTATCATCATATCTTAATTTATAGTATAATCATCATTATCACAACTGTCAGCCTCATTTAACCTTCCCTGCTCTCCCATGATTCTCCGCTGTCAGGCCTGATTGCCTGCCTTCTGCTGACGGGCTGATAATGCCTGACTGATTAGCCCTCCCCGAGAAGAAGACAATGATATATAGAACCGCGCCGCTCGCTCTATATATTAATGAGGAGCTGGCAAAGCTTTGATAAGGCAGTGGAATAATCCATCAGCCAGAGAAGGAGCTTGTAAAACTGGTGGAACATTTCATGGGAAAAACACCTGGGAAGGATGTAATGACCCAGCAGCTAAATACCTCTCAGCCCTCCTTCCCCTCTTGTAATTAACATCAGATCGTTGCTGCGTGGATGGCACTCAGGGTATTATCAGTCCCCAAATCCTGCTCACCTTCTCCCCGTTTCACACCCAGGGCTTCAGGGCCTTTACGATGTCTTTAGTGAGAGGGCAATTAATAGCTCATTTTCCTTGGCGTTGGGAACTGTTTATCTTCTGAGCTAGCTCTTATCACAGGCCGCTACCTATGAAGGCGAGAGTCATCGGCGTTTTTGTGCTCTAGTTGTTACACTTACTCAGCAGAGGCCTGCTTTGCCATTAGATACAAAGCTTCTGATGGCTACTTGAGTTTGAATGCACTGTTATTACAGGTATTATATGAAATTGCTTGTGTTATGTGAAGGGGATTATAGAGGTTTTGGATCAATAACTTCAGTGGATGTTGGGAGTGATTACAGTGCTCTGTCAATTTTTCCCATTTGGCTGTCAGTACTGATTTACAACACACCACCTCTTTTATTCACATCAAATCACTCATTTCATTGGTAAATTCTATATGTCTCAATTTATTTAAGTAGCTGATTTGGGTAAAATAAAATGACTTCCTCTCTTCTATGTATGTGAGCATGTGTGCACATGTATACACACAACAGACATAACCCTATAGAGCTATAAAAGGCACTGACACTTCCGAAGCTTTGTCCTCTCGGAGATGATAATATGCAACATCATATAGGTCACCTAAATAAAAACAAGTAGGTATAGTCAAAACATTTCTCCAATGGCTAGGGAGGTTTTAACATGGTTTTTTCTTCCTTTACACAAAGCAGCAGATCTACTGAGATACAACCATCTAGAGGATGCAGAGTATTTTATGCCACTGGAAAATCAACAAAGAAACAAAATAACTTGAGACATAGGTCGTGTATCACTAGATCAGGCTTCCAGCTTTAAACTTGGTGCAGAAGGTCCATCCTGAAGAAGGAAGCTTAAGTGAAAGACATGGAGAATATTCAGGACACCCACCCCATAAGACTACTTGGATTGATTGTACAGTACTGATGGGAACTGAAAGAGGTTGATTCCAGAGTGGAGATACTAGGCATTTTGCAAAGTCAAGATCTTCCTACTTTGTAGGGAATCACATTTTTTTAGAAAATACCAAGCTTTCTGTTTCCAGAGATGTGCCACCTAGAAGTGACAAAGGTTAATGGGAAAAAAAAAAAAGGAGAGCTCTTGGAAATGACCAGTGATAAATCAGGTTTGGCAAAATGAAGAACAGTGGGAATGCAACATGATGAGATAGTCAGGCCTTTATGTACCTGTTGAAATTCTGCATTAGAAGACAGTGGCACCATCTGCAAGCATTCTAACCAAGGTAAGGGAAGTATAGATGCATGTTTACAGTGTTTTGTTTATGTGGTCATTTTATTTCATGTTGTGATATATATGTATCTGTTCAGTTAAATCTGGAATAAAAAGCTAATGTTGTTTTCTATTAACCTTGACCTAAAAGGGGCCATATATTTTTCCTTAAAGTAATAAGCACCTTATAGGAACAGTCTATAAAGAGTAAACAAATAAAATTGAGCACACCCCCCCACAAACCTCTAATTGCACAATTCAAAGAGTCAAATTGATAAAAAGTAGACTTTACAGAACAACTAACTCCAACACTTTTGAGTGCTAAAGTCATTACACTGAAGTAACAGTTATAGAATATAGAAAAATATATTTATTACCATTCCTGGAATAACATGTCCTATTTCTTTTTATTGTTGCTTTTGCTAATGTATACAGATTAACTTTCTCAGATTTATAACACTCAGTCTTTTTCCTTCACTGCAATATATTTCCTAATAGAGTTTAGGGATTTTAAAACAAGAAAATACAGAATTATGTTTAAAAGCTAGCAAGTTAAGTCTGTATAAACTGTGTCTGTATTTCTGAATAGTCATGTTACTCCAGGAACACTGTGTTGTAGTGTATGATACTGAAGTAAGAGATCTCTTTAGTCATCTGTTCTTAGGGACCCGACACAAGAGCTTTCAGAGAACTGCTAGTATTTTTACTAATACAATAAAAGCCCACAGATTATATGTTATAATTATGCTTGTATTAAAAATTAACCTGGAAAAAAGTGCTAATGAAATAACCCTTCTTTCTCAAAATATTCAGTCACTGGAAATACTAAGTAAATAAACATAGGTCAAAAACTTTATATCCACTCATCTTTCAGAAGGCTGAGCTGGTTGCAGGTAGAAGTAGCGATCAACCAACATTCAAAGCTCAAAATAACAAACTAATAAGCCATTTATCCACAACAATACAGACTGCAACACTTATTTGTACTGTTCTGTATCTGCAGATCAGGAGAAGTTTTGCCAATATATCTTATGGGATGAGGTAGCGCTTGGCAGAAATAATATTAGCAGTATTGACTCTAAACTTGCACAAAATTAGTTATTTGTGCTTTAAAAAGTTGCAGTCCAATAACTTTGCTCTGAAGCCTAGAGGACTTAAGTTTGAGCTCTGTAAGGTCCCATGTAATTATTCCTGTGGTAAAATTAGGCACAGATGTATGTAGCTTAATAAATACAAATTCTATCAATCCTTTACATGGATTTTGGCTCTACAACATTTGTAACATGTATGAAACTTGAGGATACATGGTGTATTTGAATAAGTTGTTTATTAGAGATTTACAATAGTCAAAGTAATAATTTATGTGTGGCTCCAACAGACATCACATTGACTTGGCCACAGAGTATGTGTTGACAAATGATCTGATTTAGAAATGGAAAACAATAATTTTGAAGACGGTGCTACTGTATATTGGTAAAAGATTACCAATATACTTAGCTACTAATTAACTATTCCTTCAAGAAAGGACAGAATAAACAGAAATTTTTGAGAAAACTATTATTGCCTCCACACCCGCACCCCCTGACCACGGTCCCAAAGTAGGTATACGGAAACAGTACTGCTTTCAGCAAAAACTGGTAAAGAAAATTTTAGTGGTAGGAGATGAAGAATCTTAAAAGGTGCATAATATCATCGAAATATATTTTATTACTTAGATCCCTTTGTCTTGATGCACATGCTCATGTGCCATGCTCTTTTGCACATCAGCACATCAGAAGACCAAAGTTTTCTCTGTGGCAACAGCTCCTAGTCATTTACTCAGACATGCTACATTAGCTGTCAAGATGATAGTTTTGTGGAAAGAAGTGTTGGATGTGGTGCGAGGGATGCACTACCCTGTGCCTGTTGGCTTTCCAGCTGGGATGTGTTATTCCCCACATTCCTCCTCAGAGAGCTACTTCTGTCACCTGCACTGGCAAACAGAAAACAGATTTCTCTATCTTCACCTAAGTGAAACCCCACAAGTGACCATGGTCTTCTATTTCACAATTAAAATTTAGACTTTGCAGAAAGTTTCTCACCACAGTTGCCTAAAGCAAGCTTGGATGAAGCTGTAGAGTAAGTACACCAGGGAACCAATTCTCAGCAGGAGACAAAGTCAACACAAGGCTGATAAAAACATTACTGTCCATGAAACCTTGAGAAGGCTTCAAAAAAGTAGTAAAGTATTCCATTGGTTTTAATTCTCGTGTATTGTTTGTAAATCTCTTTCAGACTTAGATGGCAGTTTTTGATATAAGCTGCGCAAGTAAAAGGCAGAAAAATTATTGTTTTGATGAAAGCTTGAGAACCTCATACAGTCATACAGCTCTAGCATTCAGAGAAAGAAAAAACAATTATGATGCTTGTGATGAAGCTGTCTGCCAGGCTGTGGCCATACCTGGATGCTAGGAGGTGGTAAATTAAAAAACTTGCAGGGTAACATGGACAATTTAAGAAGTAACTTTAGCAATTGTGTGATTATCTGAATGGTGAATGGAAAAAAAAAACCCTTTGAAATTTAACAAGTAAAAACAAAGGAGTCCAGGAAGTGTTTAAACTAAAAATACCTAAATGATATTTCAGTTCACACTATATTGAAACCTGTTCTCACGTATTGATTCTTACCAGTAACACGTGTATTAATAGAAGTGCTGGTGTAGCTCCTCAGCAAGGCTTCATGTAATCTACTACAAGGGTGGCATTAAATGTTTAAAAGGAAATTGGTTGGAGGTTGTTTTTTATTTAATTTGGTTTTGAAAGAGAAAAAGTGAAAGTCAGAGACTTCTTTATACACTTTCCCTGGAAGTAGAAAAACTTTATACATTTTATTCCAAAAGTAAATTAATCCATTTTTTTCTGATATAATGTTTTCAAGGTGTTTGGATAAACGGGTTAAATCAGGGTGTTCTCCAGACTCTATTGTGATCAGTTCTTGCAGAAAAAAAAGCTGTGAGCTACATGTGATCATCTTTCTGCAAAAGCCACAGGGGTCAAGGGAGAATTAGGTTAGATATTAGGAAAAGGTTCTTCACCTATAGGTGGTTGGGCACTGGAACAGGCTGCCTAGGGAAGTGATCACAGCACCAATCCTGCCAGAGTTCAAGAAGCATTTGGACAATACACTTGGGCACATGATGTGACTCTTGGGAAGGGTCCTGTGCACAGCCAGGAGCTGGACTTGAAGATCCTTGTGGATCTCTTCCAACTTGGTATATTCTGTGATTCTGTAATTATTCTTACTGTTTCAAGTGGTTCTAGCTGTCTACTCTTAGGCAACTGAAGCAAGGCCACGAGATCAACAGCCAATGCAATGGGTCTTCTAATCACACCTTTGCTGCTGAGTATTACTTGTTGACTTGCAAATAATGGGTCTGATCAGTATCTATATGTGTAAGGTTCCTGTCCCCTTGAATAAACCTACTGCAAAAAATCTCTAATTGCTAAAATTCCACCTTTAATTTCTTCTGCATATTGGATTTGACAGAACTAGGGCCTAAATAGTTTTCGAACAGATGAGGTATCTGTAGATTGCAGAAATCAAATGGCTTGTCCAGACTCACATAGCAGCAGCTTCAGAAGTTATGCTTCATGACTTTCAAATTAATGCAAAACTTTTCAGGCAAATATCTTCAAGGCTCTGATTTGATAAACATTGAATTATACTTCAGAATGTTACTTCATTTCTGAGACTGCTGTAAAGATGTTCTTTAAATGTTTTCTGCACTTACACAAGGTGAATATTGCACATAGCTCAGGGTGAAACATTATTTTGCATGGACAGGTCTTCCTTGAAATTGGAACTATATTTTTGTTGTTGATCACTATGTAACAAAAAAGATTTTTGCTGCAGCCAGGAAATGACCTGAAAAGTGTGGGCCCTCCCCAACCATCCTGTGCAACAGTAAGAGGACAGAACACCTACTTAGTTGTGGGAGACATATAAAACGGAAAGCATATAGCAGCTTGTCACTGTACTGAGTCATTGTTAATATCCTTTTCCACAGTGTTTTTTTTTTCTAGTTTTATCTTTGCCCTTTCAGACATAACACATTTATTTTAGAAGATATCCTCTCTAAAATCCTACAGCCTAAAGCTTCCTGTGAATCTCTTCCCACAAAACCATGCACTCCTAGAAGTCACAGAAGGTCAAGTACTGATGCCCCACGGCTTTTAATCCTACAAAAGAGTAGTAGGGATAGAAGGTTCTTAGAAGCTTTGCCACAGATCCTCCTTGAAGACACTTGTGCACAGTCCTGAGCCAGTGTGAAAGGTTTGGAAAACATAGACCTGTGTTTTTTGTTTGACAAAACTAAATTTCAAAGTTATAAAATTGGTAAGATAAGGCATCTTATCCTGGGATGAGTATTTCAGGTATGCACTGGTCACATGTGCTTTTGAGGCTTTTGCTCATTCTCTGCAGATGAGTGTGACACTCCAAACATTCTTTGTGTCAGTACCTCTGTGCAAAATCAATAAATCCTCCTCATTTACCTGTATATCATTTACCTTTGGGTAGATAATTACAACTTGTTGTCTCAGTTTTGGCACACCAGCTGAGCTATGTGATGTGCAAACTGGACACACAAGTAGGCTTTCAGTTCAATCTAAACTGTTTTGCTCCTTTTCAGAAATGCTTTTACCCCAGATGAATGCGTCCCAAGTGTAGCTGAGGGTTTTATATAAGCTGTTTGCTATGAAGTTTTTAGTTCAACATGGGGTTTAGGATCCCAGAGTTCATGTTTAAATTCTAGTCTTATCTCTCACTCAGCCTTGATCTCAGCTTTGTCTGTTGTAAAATGGGAATACTGACTTTTTTTCCTGCAGGTGTCATGAAGGACTGCAGGTTGCCTATAACCATGTGCACTCTTCATAGAATCATAGAATGGTCTGGGTTGGAAAGGACCTTAAGGATCATTTCGTTCCAACCACCCTGCTGTGGGCAGGGACAAATCCCATGAGACCAGGTTGCTCAAAGCCCCATCCAACCTGGCCTTGAACATTGCCAGGAATAGGGCATCTACAACCTCCCTGGGCAACCTGTTCCAGTGTCTCACCACCCTCATAGTAAATAATTTCTTGTTAATATCTAATTTAAACCTACCCTCTTTCAGTTTGAACCCTTTACTCCTTGCCCTACTGCGACAGTTCCTGATGAAGAGTCCCTCCTCGCCTTCCTTGTAGGTTCCCTTGAGGTACTGGAAGACTATGAGGTCTCCAATCTTCTCTTCTCCAGGCTGAACAGTTTGCAGTAAGGATCTCTGTCCCCTTCTACAGAAAGGACAAAAACAATAGCTACAGGTCTCTGTAACTGGCCCTGCAGAGGAGGAGTACAAGACACCTGGCAGATGCACTTCATGAAGTTTTCTGCAAGCAAATCTGCACCCATGAGCCAGTCAGCATTCCCATAAAAAATGTGTCTGCCTGCAGCTTTAGCTTTGGGTAATTGATTTGAAGGGAAGCTATAGGGATATCAGGGGAGCTATAGGGATATAATTCCTGGGTGTAGGAATGGGAAACCAATGCTAACAGTCAGAGCTTGACCTCCACTTTAAATGCCACCTCAGGTAAAGAGAAGGATGATTTTCTGGCTCATGAGAGCATTCCCTTGCTTTGGGAGACCTGATGTTTTATATCTCATATACCCCACCTGATGCCACTTGTGGTTAGAACATTCACTGGGAAATAAAATATCAACATAAGGAATAAGTAAAAAAGACTAGAGATAAACACGGTGATAAAATCTTCTCGTGTCAAGAGCTTGCTATGTTTAGCTCAGTGATTGCATAAGACTATCTGTCAGAAACCCATCATCCTCCATTTTACCAAATTTATAGGTCTGGGGTTTTCACAAATAAATATGCAAGATCAATATTTTATCATGAATAATCTCCACTTCTTTGAAAACAGGAAAGTATCTAAGGTGGTGGAAAGACTGGGAACAGATTCAGCTCAAAGTTTTGCATTGAACCCACTAATTCTGGAAAAACTATGCAAAACCAGATTAAATGGTAAGAATCATTTTCAGCATAAATGTACATAAATTCCTTTGATCAGTTACTGTAATGAATCCAGAAATAGTCAACTTCCTTCTGATTCCAGCCATCTCAGAGGCATATGTTTCTCCCTTTCTCCTTATGTCACCTGTCTTCTCCAGAAAATGGAACAAAGAGAGCATTTCATATATTTTATTTCTTAGCATGGGAACACCTGGTTATCATTTACACACCTGTCAGGGATCGGTACTTGCCCTTTTGAGTAGTGATGCTCATTTAAATGAGCATTCTCTATTGAAACGTACAAATCTGATTCAGCTGAGATCAGTCCAGTATTCTGATGTTCTGATGCTGCACTTAATTTATGGATGAACAGATACTTTAGCTTTTTCAATATTGCAGGTGTTTTCCTCTCTGTTAACAAATACCAATCAATCTTAATTTAGTTGCTATATTGCAGTGTTTTAATTTGAACTGTATTCCGATAAGACAAAGTTATTCTTTATTTTAAACATGGTAATCTATGTGGGTGAAAAGAGCAACGGGGAATTTCCGTGTGACACATTTAATAGTTCAAATGAAAAATAATTGAATACTTTGCAGCTCAAAAGTGGTTTATCACCATGGGTATTGCAGTGTTTAGAGTTACTTAGTTTGACCATGTTAAAGTAAGAATAGATTGTTCAGTTGTGAAGCATATTATTTGTCATCTATTTAGTCTGCTGTTTCTTCCAGAGAAAAATCGTCTTCATTTGGAATAGAAAGCTCCAAAGAGGAACCAAGATGTGTAGGGATGGTAAAAGCTTGCCATAATAAGCCCTTACTTAAGGTGAAAACATTACTATTTTGAAAAACAAGATAATTTGGGAGCCTGCCTACACTTGCTGATTCCAACAAAAGTGACACTTACTACCATCCTAGCTGTTACATATTTTACTACTCAGCCTTCTATCTTTACGCTGTTTCTGTTGCCAGTCTTTTGTACTCAACTTCATGAAATTGATCACTGAATTGGGTATTTTATTGTCGTGATGTTAATAAGCTTTCAGGTTGGAATGATTTTTTGGCTTTGTTTTCTAAAGGATCCCAGACCCTATGAAGGTTCTTTAACGCCACACAACAAACCCACGACTTTGGGGTAGCATTCTGTGATCTCTATTTACAATTGTCTTAATATACATTACCATAAGAAATGTCAAAATCCTCACCTTAAAAAATAGAAACTCCTCTCTCCACAAACGATAGCTTTGAAAACTGATGCCTTTTGCACTGTGAGAGTTCCAGGTTTGAGAGACTATTCCTTGAAACAACACTGAAGATGCCTAGCCTATTTTCTCCTCTTTTAATAATCAGATTAATATTCAAGCATACTAAACCCTAGCTTCCCACATGTAGACAAGCACACAAACACCTCACAGCTACAATATAACCAGCTGATTAGAAGCTGCTTTTATTTCTTTTATTACAAGTTTTGCTCAATTTTAACCCTGAGATTTGCTTTATGGGGAAGTGTCTGCATACTGCCTTCCTTTTGTCTCAACCAGAGGGTTTAATAGCTAAGGTAACTGAAAAGGACTAGCACCAGAAAGGCTTTGGTTACCAGAGTAACCGTAAAAACAGACCCCAGTCTCCATGGCAAAGAGAAAAGCTATTTGCTGCAGCCTTTTCAGACCTTGAACAGACACTGACAGTTTTCCTATAATCAGTGCAGATTATTTGTAGCAACTAACTATATTATAATGTTAACTATAGGAGGTCTTTGAAAATATACAGTGCAAAATAAAAGGAAGTAAATAGAAGAATTTTTTTTTTTGCTAGCTTAGGTATGGTTGTATCAATCATTTAGAAATTATATATAAATCAATCTAACATATTCCAATGAAACCACCTCTTTCTTAAGGTTCTGTCCTCCCTCCCCCCCCCTCTTTTTCTTTTTGCTCTTAATTTTCTCAGGAAGTCTGTGTCTTTTGTGGTGTTTAAATACCTAACATCCTAGTGAAAAAGTTGTTGTGATAAATGCATATGCTATCATTTTATTGCATGCTGACTTATATATGTTTTTCCAAATACTATACATCAGTGATGCTTTATCTCATCTGAATGACTTGATAGCTTATTCTTCCTGGTGTCTGTTTCAGGATATGTTCAAATTACACAATATATATTTTTTAAAAGATCTCTGTAATTCATGGGTCTACAAACCCTGCAATACAATTACCTAAATTACCAGTGCACATTTTAAGTGCTCCTTGTGGCTAATCATTCTGTCCTCAGTGAATTGCCTGACTTGCCAGTGGCTTATTCTCTGTAATGGTACTGTTCAGTCTCTGTCCTCAAAACCAATGTCTGTGAGCAGAGTCATTAATTCTAATATGAGTTATCATGAAACTTTAAGTCTTAACCATTTTTAGCTATACCTATTTAAATAGCTGATGATTGCATTGCTGAGAGATATATTACAACGTACTTCCCAGGTAGGTTAGTTTAAAAAAGAATTAAAGTAAGAGTTTTAATGAATGAGGTAAAAATGTAATGAACAGAGAAAGCACATATTTAGATGAGTAGTTTATTTTAAAATGTATATGCACATATTTAAAATAATGCCATCAACACACAGAGCAGTTAAGGTGTAGGAGTGGAGGAAACATTCTTAAAAATCATTTGACTTCATCCATTTTGGATTTTATTAGCAACATAAAGTTTTAATACAAATTTTAAAAATTGCAGTATGTGCAATATATGTAGCTATAATATTTTTTTACCTATTACAGTTATTCATTACGTTAAATTGAAATGTACAAAACATACAAAAAACCAACCTGTAAAATTCACTATATGTCATTCAAACCACTTAATAAAATTACCCAAGAATTGTATTGCAAATAAAAATTCAAATAAAAAAACTACGCTTTTATTTAAAACAAAGAAAAATAACTTATTTTGCTAAGCTTATTTTTCGTCATGTGTGTCTGTGTTGTTGTGAAGGAAAGAATTGTCTAAACAATTGAATGAAAATTATTGCCAGATACCTGTCATGTTAAAGGAAAGAAAACTTTTATCACCTTGTATAATACCTTTGCTTTAAAGGAAACTGAGGCAAAGATATTTTTCTTAAAGCCACAGAAGTTCAAACATCAAATCTAACTCAGCACACCAGGACCCCCAAGCCAGAGCCCAGGATACGATTCTTCAACTTTCCTGTAAAATAACATGTTTATAAATTGTCTTCTGTGTTTTGATGCTAAAATTTAAGTCGCAGAGCTATGTGAGCTCAAGTAGAATCATTTCCAGAAATGAGTGGTGTAAGATTAGTGGTGGAAGGTTTGCAGCGCTTATCCTTGGAATAAGGATGTATATTTTTAACTGGAGGCATTTTCACTCCAACTAAAAACACAGAGCTCAACTGAGAGATGAGAAGCAGAGTTTACTGGAGTAAAAGCTAGAGCAGTGAGATCAGACTGTTTCATCAGTTTGTCTTAGAAAAGGCATCTTCACATGATATAGAAACAAACAAACAAAAAGCCCCGTTGTATTATTAAAATCTACTAATTTCATTCAACTCTTTTCTGGAAAAATGTTATCAAGTGTGGTTAAAATATAAACAGACTGAGAAGGCTTAAAGGCAGAAGAAATAGAGATAGAACATGTTAGCTATTCTAAAATGACTGGTCAATACACTTGGTTTGGAACACAGTGGAAGAAAGAGCATTAAGGAAAGGATCCCAGAACAGGCAGAAATCAGGCTCCTACCACTCTGGACTATGGAAGACATGCACCTGCACTCTCTCCTGCAAAATCTCTTGGCTATTCTAAATTTCTGCTTGTTTCTAGTGTCAAAACTCTTATAGCTCTTCTAAAGTTGACAAATAATATTCCCTGAGGCAGGCTGTTAGAGCAATCTCAAGGTATCTGAACTTCCAGTCCCTATGGCAATGAATAGCTGTTGACAGAGAGATCCATCCAGAAGAGCTAACAGCCAACAGGTTAGGCTAGATTATCTGGGAGAATGGCAAAGCAGACATTCAAAATAGTTTCCTACAGTTCCTAATTGCCTGGCTTATGAGGCTGTTGGCTTCCCTGAAGTCTTTCTTTTCTCTTCTGCCTTCTTCATCCTGATGTGGATTGGGACTCCGGGGAATTTCAGAAAGTTTTGAAAGACCCAGTACCAAGTCTCAAGACTAGCAAAGAACATCATCTTCAGTTTTGCTAGAGAAGACTTCCTGCTACACCAGTTCACCCAGTGATTCCTAGAATATAGGAAAATGTCTTCTGACTGGTAACGTGAAACTAAAAAACTTGTGACCCAAGCTCATGTTTTAAATTGGTCCTCCAGAGCATGAAAAGATATGTGCACTTCATCAGATAGCCTTTTATATATGGATTATGACTTTTTTTTTTTTTATGCTACATACTGAAATAATTCTCTTGAAGATAAAAGATGAAAATGTAAAAACAAGTCCATAACAGATAAAATATAATGTTGAATTCTAAGTATAATGATGAGCACTCCTGATGCCCCTTATATATTTAAAATTGCCATTCAGTTGTATTGAATGTAATTCATGCTATTTTTCCAAAGCATAATCCCACAAGGGTTTTGACCAAACAAAAATGCTCTAATGACTGCAAATGGTTCAAATATTCTGTCCAGTGAGTTGAAGTTAAGTGATAAAAGTTTCCATGTTAAAAGAAATAATAAGTGGAATTTCACACATATTATAGTAATCATGAAGCATCCAATTTACATAGAAATAATGTAAAAAATTCTGACCATGATGGTTTAAGTGAATCATTACATGCATTGCTGATACATTTAGAAAACTGCAGCATGCCAGGTATGTTTCTTTTAGCATAATAAGTCTTGTAATGGAGCCTTTAAAAGCCTTAAATGTATAGTTAGATTAACCTTTCTGTTTGGATTAAAAAAAAGGAAGAAGATAAAAAAAGAAGAAGAAGAAAACAGATAATCATTAAATAGCCAATTAAATCAATATTCATTTCCCTTTCCAAGTTAGTCTAGTTTCTTTTGACTGTCCTCCTCTCCAAGAAACGTTTTGTTATTTACACTGCACTCACATTTAAATAGTTCTGCTATGCTAATGTATTTTAGTTTCATAGGAGTTCACTCCTCCTCTCTGGATCAGTTACAATTCACAGCAGTACTGAGGTACCCAACACTAGGTGTTACTCCCAAGCAGCTGTTTTGCACAGACTGATACTAGAGTACAGCTGTGGGATCTAAGGTCTCGGACTTCATGTGGAGAAAGGCCTTCAACTATACAAATCTTCAGGAGTTGCCACCTAAACGTACCAAGACAAACTTTCAACAAAATACACGGGAAAAGTAACTTGCCTGTGAAAAGTTAGAGTTAGGATTTGTTAATGGTATTATACACTTGCAGGTTTTTAAAAATTATTGACCCTGCTTTTGTCTTTTTTTCAATTTTAGACTCTACCTTTATGTGGTTTGGGTTTTTTGTTGTTTTTTTCAATGAAAAACATTTTTTGGTGCTATGAAATGTGTGCTAAAAACAATAATTGAAACAAATCAATCAATTCCATACCGCAAAGAAGTGCTTTTTTATCAACACCACCGCAGAGCTTGTAAAAACCTCTTAAATGACATGTGAAGAAATCTGACCATCACACCATCAGTCCCTGAAAATCAGGTCTCTCTCCCAGGCTGTTTCACTCCTATTTGTTTGTTTTTTTTTCTTGTGTGGTCTGTGATTATCATACCATTTGTCTTTTCTGTTTCCTTCAGACCTCAAGGGAATGCAAAATAATAAAGATCCCAGAAATAGATTTGGATTGAATTTGATTCTTTCCAATAGAGAGTTCAAACAGCTAAAGAGGGTCACAGAATCAATATGCTCAAAAAACGGGTATTTCAGAGAAAAACTCAGTCAGGATACAAGAGGGAAAACCAGCTGTTCTCCCCTCTTCACCTTCACCCTTCCACTGTTGCTGCTGCCCTCCTCTTTCCCATTTCCCCTCCCTTTTGGAAGCTGCTTTCCATTCTTTTTTTGTGTACCTCTTCTGCTGGAGCCAGCCCTCTCCCTCTCTGGCTGCTGGCTTCCTCTGCTGCCTCTACAACAAGGCTTTTGTAGCTTTGCATGCTAATTCACAGGCATGAGATCACAGATAGACTTCAGGTTTAAAAGACTCTTACATTCACTGAAAAAAATCCCCAGTCTGACTACTTTCCATGATAGCTTGTACTTTTAAGAGATAAATTTTGAGTATGATGGAGAGGCAATATAAAGGTGTTTCTTTAACTTTTTCAAAATCCAAGACCCTCCAAGGTGGCAGGCTTTGAATATTTCCAAACAGATGCAGAAAAAAAACAATGCCCAAACTTTTATTTTAACCAATAAGTGTACAAGTGAATCAGTTCAAAGTTTACTCGTGGTCTCATTCCATGCCTATTCACATTCCATGTAAAGCAGTGATGTCTCCTTCAAACTATTCCTACTGCAAATAAAACCTAAAAAATTTTGCAGACAGTTTCATGACATTTTTGGTAGCATTCATTAGCAGACTAGCAATATTCATTTAACTGTTGTTGTATTGGCTTTTGTTGTTGTTGTTAGTGTTGTTAATTCACATCAATTCTCATTGAACATGCTCCACATACTAAGATAAAAATGCAGCACCCTTCACAGTATTGGCTCTACCGTCATGAAGTGTCAGGATGAACTTGTCATTTTCTAACTCCAAAATGGGTGTGGAGGAGAGCACAAAGCAAAACAATATGAAGGCTTGAACACTTTTAGTCCTAGAGCATCCTGCATTGCCATGGGCATATTACATCATGGAATATATCCAGAGCTTATCCTCTTGGAGTCACTGGAAATGACATATGCCTGGCAAACATAGACCTCTTGATCCACCTTAGCCTCCAAATGCCATTCCATAAGGGCAGAGATGACCTATAGCAGCTAAATTATAGTTGACCACCCACTGCAAATACATTGGTCAAGTCACCTGAAGTACATAACATTAGATGTCCATGGTAGGTAGCTGAATTCATTCCTGTCAAATTTAATTTTCACAATGTCTCAGAATTTAAATTTCCAAGCAAAAGAAAATTTATAGCCATCCTGCTTGCAAAGAAATTTAGAAAATATGACTTGTGTGTAACCAGTACTGGTTGAATCCGCTGAGTGAAGGAAGCATCCCCAGAGAAATATTCAGAGAGTAATTCAGTATTAATGGAGGGGTGAGTTTTTGCAGGTTTAGACACTTTACAGAGCTCTAAGGAGGTAAGGTAGCTGGCTAGTTTCCTTAGCTTGCCTATGCAAAGAGCAAGGCAAACTGACATCGGTCACGCTCAGTCTTTCTGCAGGTACTGCGTAATGACACCAGGATGATCAAGCTGTTAACTTGGCCAGCTAAATTCAGTGCATAACTATGAGTGGCTTGAATAACTTTATTGGCTGTTCCTGCTCTTTGGTGACTTCACGGGATATCCACCACATAAGGTCTGGAAGGGGAAGAAGGTGAACTTTGGAGGCAATCAACCCATCAAGGTACCAGTTCGTACCTGAATGCTGATGATTTAGACTCTCTTGGAATCTGAGAAACCTTCTACTCTTCTTTGTATAGAAAGAATGAAATACTCTTATTGATCCACCTACAGGGATAAGACGGAGGGAGATGTGTTCTTAGTGCAGGTGTAAATGAACAGGGCTGGCACAGATGCTCAGAGCTCTGGATTGTTAACATCTACTCCTTGGTAAGACTTTGGTCCCAGCCAGTTACAGAATGAGTTAGCCCTCAAGATAGAACAACACTGCTAATTTCTGTAATTTATCACATGTATATGCCACAGTACTTCCAAAGACAATGCCAGAGATGATTTCAGAACAGAAAAGACCTTTTGTTCCTGTTTCTTTCATTCCTAAGAGGGCATAAATCAGGAAAAAGTCCGTCTCATGAATTGTGAACAAGGATACCAAACATCACTTATGGAAGTAAAGATTTGAAGCTTATATACAAGCAATTATAAATGACCCATTGGAAAGGAAGGGTTTGTACACTGGTCTACCGTACAGTGGTAATTTCCTAAGACTCAGACCAATGAAGGGCTTTGGCATTTGCCTGCCTCAGTATGTGAATAGTTCTACCAACTTTCAGACAATTACAAGTATAATTCAAGCTAAGTCTACATTTGTATCAGCATCCTGTAAGATGCAAAGATGCTAAGTCATTCCTACAGTTTTCTGTACAGCAAATTGTGAAAGAAGAGCTGAAGCTTCAAGCAATTTTTCTTTCACAGACTCCAGTCAGTGGCTGAAAGGCTCTTGTAACCATGTGAGCTAAATGAGAGAAATTCAGGAATGTGTTCCACAGCAAAGATGTCAATGTAGAATAAGAAGTAGTATTTTAGGAGAATGCAGTATACTCTAACTATATGGAGTATTTCACACACAAAAATGTTGCATTAAAACTATCTTTCAGTGAGAAATTAAAATTCCTTAACTGTTCTCGGTGTCATACTTTGCACATTCTCTGCCATGATAGACTATTTGTCCTAACCAATGCAAAAAATAATCTATTAGAAAGCTGTGAATAAACTTATATACCGACAAAGAAGTCATATTGTGAAAGCAGTGTGTTTTATAAGTACCTTTAGAACATGTCCTTTCCATCATTTAAATACCCAATGATGTAGCTTAGAAGAATAAAAAAATTTTTGCAGTCAATATATCTAGTGGAGCAACAGATTTCAACAGACACCAGGAAGTACCTCATTTAATCCTGTGTGATGGGGATATGTGTAAGCCTGAGGGACCAGAAGTGATTGCAGTAAAGTTATCTTTTCATCAGTGGCTATAGCTTATCAACATAACTAGAAATATATTAGAAGCACAGAAGTGTTTCGTGGGAACATATTATTTAATCACATGCCTGAATAGAAATTCATCAAAATGTTTTGTTTTATCAAGAATTCAAAGTTTCATTCTTATCCAAGAAAATATTTCAATAAATGCCTTAAATATCTCAAAAAATATTTACAGAAGGAAGATCTGGCATTTTTCTCATCCATGATAAAAGGAAATCTTAGCAAGAGTAAACATGCCCCATGAAAACCAAATGAGAAGTTCTGGCCAGTTCCAAAAATGGTCTGGAAGTGATACAGAACAACACTGCATGCAAATCAATACAGCGATGTTAGTTCTAAGCACCTCCTCCTCACATGCTAAATCAAAATTGTTTCAAACTGCCCAAACTGTCCATTTCCTTCCTCATCTTCTTATGAAACAAGCAATTTTAGAATGACACTTTTACAATTCTTACTAAAAGCTTAGTCCCCCAGCTTCATTGATGCCATGGTGGAGAAGAACTGACCATGTTCTGTGGCACATATGGTACTGCACAGGGCATCCCTTCCTGATTTCCATGGTGATGGAAATGGTCACTGTCTTACAAAATTACTAGCTTTGATCACAACTGCTCCGCAAAACAGCTGGAACAAATTAAGGATTAGCTGGGAGGCTTGTCTCTCCAGTATATTAATTTGATTTTTTGCAGTCATCTGAGAGAATGGGTCCTCCAGGCAATAGCTGAAGGGGAAAGTGGAAAGAAGGCAAAATCGCTCAGAGCAGATAACACTGATTCTCCCCAAAATTTGTCAGCAAGGAAAACAGGGTTGAGTTAAAGATGTAGGAAGAAATTTATCTTAGCTTCAAAAATTTTCTTTTTTTTTTCCTGTATCAGCTGTGAAATCTTATGATTCAGTTACAAAAGCAGGAAAATTTGTCACACTGTTGTATGAAAAAAATCAAAAGGAAAGGAAGGAACCTACAAACAGTGTATTTGAGAAGATTTTTGGGTGCATCTGGATGTACAAATTTGCCTTCTCTTGCTCTTGCTCTCAACTGGCTGGATATGAACAAGCTCTAGCCCACAACTTGTATAGCTGTGCAAGCATGGCACAGTGCCCAAGCTAATAAACCCCTCTGGGAACATGACCAGTTTGCAAAACAGACAGGTGAGCATATGTCTCTCTGCATCTGGCCACACCAATACATATTTAAAGATACATTTATTGCCTTCAAGAAGATTCTATTCAATACACACGTACACAAACATGGATGTCCCTACATGCATGCAGAATTGGCAGAATACTCATGCCCAGTTGCATGAGCATCAGTGAATACAGCAAAAAGCCTTACATTTTAGCATCAACAAAATTCAAACCTGATAAACACAGAGGTAAAAAAATTATTTAGCTAATTTTAATTTTAACATCTTACATATCAGGCATATAAGATAAATACCAATGCCAAAATCTTATCAAAAATAATATCCTTTGGGGTGGGAGAGATTACTGGAAAATACTACAAAAGAGTTATTATATGGTGTAATAAGTGCAGTTGTTACAGCACTGGGAGGACAGTGGGTGGTGGCAATTCCAGCAGACTTAGTGGCAGCAGAGGAAGATGTATTAGAGAACACCAGACTCACTCACAACCAATTAGTAGCATGGAACTGAGGAGAACACAGCAAGAAGACCTAATAATAAGCATTCTTAAATATAAGAAACAGATGCAGAGGACAAATTAAAGTCAAGTGCCATGATTTTTTAGGAAGCCAATTGCAGCTTAGCATCTATTTAGTGCAGTTTCTCCTGCCAACTGAAGCAAAGCTCATTATGTGAGATTAATACCATATGTGTTTGAATTCAACTGTGTTCTCTATGCTACTTTTTCTTAGTATGGCGGAGGTACCTCTTAAGCTAATCAGTTAAAAAAAAGATGATGATGTTTCTTAGGGATTTTTTTCCTTGTATTTCGTACTATAATGAATGCACATTTCACTCTGAAATGATAATTAAAACCCCCTATCAGTGTAAGTGATGACTACACACAATAGAATCTAGTAATAAGCAAAGTCCTTAATTCTGAAAAAATAGACTGACGCTTCACTAAAAAAATAAAAGAGAGATCATCTTTCATTTAGATTTTGTTTCACTCCTGGTCCAACCCCTTACATGAAAATCCAAGTTCTTGTTCTAGCTATTAAACTAATTTCAAATAAATAATTATGGCATTCTTAAAAAGAGCAATAGATAAGAATTAAGTTTAGAAATGTTTGAAACAGCAAATCACTTTCATGACCAAAAAATAACAATGACTCTGAAAAAGAGGTTCTGATGAGTCAAGTGTATTTGCAACCTGCATTCAGTTGATAGTTTCAGTCACAAAAAAAAGCCAAAACAACAAAAAAACCAGCAAAATAAAAACCAAAACAAACAACCAATGACCCCCCCAACAAAATAAACAAACAAAAAACAAACAAAACCCCTCTAAACCAACCAAGAAAACAAAAAAGATAAACCCTGAAATTTCAAAACTGTTTGCTATAGCATTTCTGAAACCTTTCATTTTTTCAGGTCAGATTCAAAAGTTATTCTTATAGTTTCTTTCATATAACTGCTAGTCCTGCAAAAGTTGGTACTAGTTCATTTTTATGCCAGTATAGTTTCAATTTGCAATCTTGGGCTGCACAGTCAGTGCATCTTTTCTATTTATACTGAGAGTTGCAAAGAGAAGCTCACTAAAAATGATCTTTTTAAAAATCAAGACTAACCCATACACTCAATTTGTGTGAACCAGTCTACAATCACATTGTGATTTTTTAAACTTCTTTTGGGTGATCATTTAACTTCAAAGAACTTGGAATCATAGAAAGCAAGGATCAGACATTATGACAGCAAATATAATTTACTAATAAATTACCCAGAAAAAAATCAGAAAAAAATCACTTGAGTAAATGCTACAGTTTTGCTCCAGGTAATCATACAAAATTGCTGGTCAAAAGAGAAATAAACCTCTAAGTACATTTATTTTGTAGGAAAAATTGGGCAAAAACCTGACAAAGAAAAAGAAGACATGAAAGGAATATTACTGTTTCTCAGCTGTTGAGATTAATCTCCTTTTAACTCAGTGTCCTTAGTCATTTTCATCAACTTAAAATAATGTCTTGGAAGCTTATTATATTAATCAAAGCCAAAAAGTGAACCCATCTCCAGTAGAGTCTTGCTAGCAAAGCCATACAGCTAGTTTACCTAATGTTAACCAGTTTAAATACGTATTCATGATGAGAAATCACATTAGCAGGTGTCTCAACTGAATAGGAAGATATCTGGGAACCAGGGGAATGGCTCATTTCACTCCTGGATGACACAGTTACTCCCTTCTAATGCTGGACAAAATCATCATGAAATGTCATTCCATGGGAGCTGAGGGCACCTGCGTGCAATAACAGTTTTGTAAATTAAGTGAGAGACTGATTCAAGCATTTCTTTTATGTGGTCTTTTACCTGTCACACAAACTGATCTAAATCTGCTCTTCCCAAGTCAGGAGAGGTGAAGTTGTTGAAGATGGCTCTCTCTCTTCCAGATTCAGTGCCATTTTGATGACTTGCCAGACCAAAAAAGACTTCTCTCAATGTTTCTCTAGGTCCATCCAGCCAACACCTTGGACTTCCCTTCCTGGTTTATGTTATATCTTCTACTTCTCTCTCTCCCTTCTCTTCATACTCACTTATATAATATTTCATATTATTAAGATATTCAAATGGTCTCTTGGATAGGTACAGGTGTTTTGATCCTGCTAGATGGTCAGCTTAAAGAAGGGCTGGTTGCTAACGCTCACCATCAGCAGCTGTTATATGTTAATGCAGCCCATAGCAATACTTTTCCTTGCAAGCTCAGAGGAAGCATCTGGAAACTGTTCCTCTCTAGTGCAAAAAAACCTACCTTCATGAATGCAAGAACTCTTGTTACTCAACTGCAGCACTCCATCTGACTATCTGGTCATTATCACTGCCTGCCTGAGCCTTATGCAATTTACTACTGGATTTTTGGTTTCTGTGTGCTTCCACAGATCTTACATAGGGCCTTTAGAGATAATACTGCTTGGCATTATAAGATAAAACCAAAAAGTAATACAAAACTTTCAAACTTTGCAAGTCTATAAATCCAAAGTCATAGGGAAAAGAGAAGCACTGGCCATCTTAATGCAACTGAAATACCTTGCCCAGCATGAGTAAAGCCTTCCAACTGTGATATGTTCAACTAATATAATTCTGAAGATTAGGTAAGCACCTAATCTAATAAAGGTAGCTAATTAAGAGGATTAAATCATAAGACACAGGTCTACACCTCTATCATGTCGGGTACGATATGTTTCCAAGAAATTTGGCACGAGTTCCATTAGCCCGAGGAAAGGCAAGGAAATCTGGCATAGTATGCAATAATAAAGGGGAAAAAATTACTGACGAAGTCAAGAAAAACTTTTACAGGGTTGAACAGTGGCAACTAACTCATGCTAAAAAAATAATTCTGGTTGCGAAAAGAATACTTCTCTAGTGACCACAGTTTTATTGCTTGATAACATTTATGTGTATTTTTGTAAACAGATGTGGTATGAAACTGCTACAACACTGTCAAAGAACAGGTAAGAAACAATTCCCTTTTCCTTTCTAGATATATTTATATGTTACAATAGGTCTCTGGTACCTCCTGTTACTGAAATAATACCTTTATCTCTGTGGAAGTGGGGTGGAAACTGGGGACTACACTAGGTTATGCATACTTCGTCCTCTGATATGACCAAACCAAACACCTTCTGTGTACCAGTAACAGTAGGTATGAATTAATGAGGCATACTCATACAGCTCACTCATTTTCCAAAGCTGTATTTCAGTGTGTTCTAATAGAATCAGAAAATTTAGGAAAATAGTTCTCTTTTCTGGAGAGGGGAAAAAGAGACTTGGCACCTGCAGATGAACAGTCAGAGATCTTGCTATTATTGCTGGTCAAAACTGGCAATGAAGGAAAGAGATAGAGAAAGAAGGATGCTTTTTAATAAATTCCATAGCATTTCCTCTCATTCATTAAGCTGTCTTTTGTGAATTTTCTGTCACCCAAACTGCTTTCACTAATAGCAAGAAGAAATGTAATAAGGAGTGCTGATTCATAAATATTTGATGTAGCTTTATGCTATATCAGTAATAAAATGCTGAGCACCTGCTCCACTTATTGCTTTTTCAGTTTCTAAGAAAGGGTGGAGTAAAGTTTACTGGACTTCTGCCTACAAACGAAACACACTGAAAATCAGAACAACCCTTTTCAAGACTTATTTTTCTTTTCCCAGTCTAGGGTAACTGCAGAAATTTTCTTCCTAAAACTTGAAAAAATATGTGTTTGGTGCAGGTATATTATTCTCTATAACTTTTAAAACTACTCAACATACAGATTTCATTTCTGAACTCTATTTTGCAGCATACAGCTCCACCTGTTGAACAGGTTTTAGGAAAATAATCTCTACTATACTATTTCACCTTTCTGAGAACTTTGAAATTTCAAAGTCTCTCAAGCAACTGTAAAATAAATTATGCAATAATTGCTGACAACTCGAAGAGAAATAGACCATAACAGACAACATACAGCCAACCTCAATAGAAGTCAAAGGGAATTGTCAGCAGTACTGGTGAGTGATGTATTTCTGACAATATTTTAGAAAGAGAAGGGTCCTCTCAGATCTTATTGTGGGAAAGGGTCTTATCTGAAGTATCCTGAAGATGAACTTCACAGCATATTAGCCTTTGATAGAGGTAAGTTCCTATTTTTCAACACAATTAAGCAATGAGTCAGGCATAATAAATGTTACTTTTGCTTTAAAGTGCCCATACTTTCAGGACAGAATGAAAATTTTAATTATGTTATTAACTTTGAAACATGTAACAATTCAAGCTATTATAAAATTTTTGAAGAAATTTAAAAGCAATATGTTCTTATATATCATTAAACAGACAACATCCCTAGTTGCCCTGGAAGACATAAAAATAACATTGGCCAAATACGCTGAATTAGGGAGGTACTAATCAAAAACGCGGCAGCAGAAGTTGTCAGGGGATAAAGGAGAGGGAAGCACAGACTTCTGCCAGTGCTTTAAATATACTACCAAACTGAAGGAATAATTAGGAATATCCTGTATATATTGTTTCTACCCATGACTCTTGATAACAAAACTCAGTAACTGATACATATAATTATTGTTTTGTTACCATCTTCTCAAGGTAACCTGCTAGCATGTAGGACATGTATGCCTCCTTCAGTTATCCAATTAAAAGGGCTCTTACTGGGCTTCAGTGGCAAAAACTTCCAGTAATTTCAGTTGAAAACAGGCGTTAAAGGGAGCATTGTAGGGCCTGGCTTTCATGTGCCAAATATCAGAAAGGCCACAAAGAGATCTCATAAAAACATCTTAAATTAAAATGCATACATAGATTTAACTGTATAAGATTTTCTTTTTAACATCTCATAATACCACAAATAAATAAATAGATAAAGTGAGTAGTTTAGAGCAATACTGTACTGTATTAGAGATTATTTTATCATTCTCAGAAGATTTTGATGATGTCCAGAAATATGTTGTTGTCTAGCTATTTATTAGCATGTTAAGATAAGGGAGAGAGTGTGTGATAGGGGTTTGATTGCCTCAAATTTGTTCATTTTTCACTTCCTTAAAAAGGACTTAGAAGTTCATTAGAAATAATTCAAAAATTAAAATGTTTAAATTACTTCCATTATTCTGAGAATTATGAAAATGAGACACCTGTGCTGCAACAACAAGAAGTTAAAATGCTACTTTTACTGAAATACCTGAAAGGCAGTAAAATAAACAAATTGTGTTGTATACAACTGTCACAGGAAAGCTGCTGGAAGTTAAAAATATTACCTATAGGCTTCTTTGACTTCTTGTTCAGGGGAAAATTTATGGTACTAAATATGATAAGCTTTTTGACCTGTCTCACCTCTTTCCACTGCTGATTTCTGGCAGTCCGGCAGAAGGGTACATAGAAAAAAAATATTGCATTGGCAAAATAAGCTTGTATTTGGAATGTAGTATTGGCCTGTAAAACTCTTTTAATGTGATCAGCTTTTCACTGATGTAAAGTTTTCACAAAAATGTGCATTTAACTTGAACTAAATTTGTCTAAAGATCCATATAAAAACACCGACAATACATGGCTGGTTTTTTTATTTACAGTTATATAATATAATTTTACCGTGTTTAAGGCTAAAATACACCTGTGAGATATTTCATGGAAGTTATGGCATGCAAGGTGCACCACCCCTGCAAACTGGTCCCACTAGCTGGACTGTTGATGTGCTGGTCTCCGAAGCACTGTGGCCAGGGGCTTGCTCTAGTGCATGATAGTGATTCCCTGACTGATGAGGCTGTGTGCATCGTGGGAGTTGTATTGCCTGTCCAAGAAGTCCAGCTGCAGCATTCAGAAGGATTTCCACTGTGAATTTCTGAGGTTTAGCCAGAAAATTTCTGGGGTTTGTTTTTGGCTGGTTTTAGCTTGCTTCTTTTTTCTGTACTGCCTCTTTTGAATTTTTTTTTTTTTTTTAGGGAAAAAAAAAGCATGACAATAATCATGTTTCCCTTCTCCCTATCTCCAAAACTTGTCTCATATACTGACAGATTTCCCTGCAAATCCTATTAAACTAGACTTGCTTATTTTATCTTTTGACAAAGGGTGGAAAGCCAAAGAAGGTAAGATTTGAATAGGTAGCTTCACAGCATGAACAATGCACAGTAAGCAGCAACCTGCAAAGTTTGCATTCATGTAGTTCTTTGGCTTAATTACAGTCTTGACCTCAGGAAAGGGACACATCTCTAGTGCACATATGTACTGTCCCAGGCAGAGCACCAGCAAAGAGCTGACACACCAGACATGTTTAGTTGATATAGGTAATTATTATATAAACGTAATAACTTCATGAACCTTCAATTTTATTGTGTCCTTGCCATGTCATAGCTGTAGCTGATATCATCTGCTGAAATGTTCTGAAAGTCAGAGGACATGTCAAGCAAAAGTGTCCGCAATGATCACTTGCAAATAATCTTTGGTAACCAGATGAAGGCAGTTGTACAATTTCCCTTCCCCAGGCTGGGCATCCTGTAGTGAGGACTGTACAAAAGTGCACACACGCTTCTGCTAATTCACTATTCCCACTAAGAGTGAAGGTAGTGAGGAGGCTGAAAGATGAATTCTCCTAATCCTCCTGAAAATCAGAGTAACACAAAGCAAATGCGTTAGATAGAGATGGGAGCAAGCTGCATTGCAGATGTTTTCAACTTCTTAAATGAAAATAGCACTTTTTAGGTAAGAATTTGAAGGTTTAGATTATCTTTTATGCTCAAGTATTCCCCTTCTCATACACAATCTGCTGTGCAGTGCCATACTGTGCCTGATGCAGGAAAGGGCACTAACAAACAGCAACTTCTTAGATTTTTTTTTATAAAGCATCATGGAAATCTATAGCAGTGGATAAATAAAACACAGTCCTATTAACATAATGCTGAAAACCCAGATTGTAAATGTGAAGTTGTGACTTTGGTATACTGTCACCAGTATTTTATGCAATTTGTGTTTTCCTCAGTGCTTTGATAAGTTTTTTCCTTACATATTGGTATCTAACTGAAGAAAGATCTGACAGCTGGACTTCACAAGGGAAACGATTTTAAGTACAATTGAATCTAAGGGTAGGTTCGTATTAAATATTTTTCCTAAAATTTGGTGAAACTGGGATTTTAGGAAACCTAACAGAGCTCGAGATAAAAGAAATATAGTTAAGAATTAATAATAATCCTGAATGGAAGAGAAAAAAAAAAGAGACATGCTCGGTTTTACTGAGTATGTGTTCAGCTAGAGGTGATGATCTTGGCAAGTATCAGCAGACAAAGATGTCACTAGTTTTCTCTGGAACCTTAGTAGAAACAGACTGTGATATTTCACTGCTCTCCTCATGTGAAGCATATTAACCTGTCAGAAGTACTTCCAAACTGTGCCTGAGGGTAAGGGAACATCAAAGGGGACAGCAGAGTCCTAAGGACTTACACTAAGTTCTTATGCCAAGGCTAGAGAGAAAAGAGGTCATGGGACATGGAAACGTGGAGATAGGCTGCTGTTCTGTGATTATCCCTTTTCTCTGCAAATATTGCCTTCAGAGCATTATGTCAAGGCTACTCCCTCGAGTCTGAATCAGAGCTGCAGTGAATGGCAGATCTAACAAAGTATAGGGGAGGTGGCAGTTCAATCAGGAAGGTACAGACAGTACATTCTATGGGTAATTGCAGGATTCCCTGTATTATGTAAAGCAAATTAGAAAATACAAATAAATGAGGGGTAATTGCTAAAATGTTTGCTTTGGAAACCAGAAATATTTTTTCCTGCTGAAACAGCTATTGTCACCTCATTCTCTCACGGATTTAGAAATGCGTCTAAAAAACTAAGGTATTTTGTGACTGGGGGGAGTTTGTAAAGCCTAGACTCATCTTCTTCTGTCTGATGAAGACTCTATGAAGTCTAACAATATGGTTTAACTGGTGTATATGTCCTTAACATGGCTGTCATTTTCAAGAAACTTGACAGAATTTCATCTGTGGGAAGCTTCATGTCCTCAGTTTGACTCAAATGGAATGTGTCAAAGCATTCATAATTTCTGTGTAGGAGCTGCTTAGAATACAGTGTAGTCAAATAATTCACATTTCTATAGAATATTAATAACATCAAACAGGAAATCTGTAATCATATTCCCAAGTAAACATCACAGAATCTTACAGTAAATACTCTTATAATTTTTCCATGGCAAAAAGGTGAATTGGAAGGGGGGGAATAGTATGTGAAATTTATTGCATAAACATTTAGCTCTGTCCACACGTTGAACCCATGATAACAAGTTTCCATTTGGATCTTGTTTATGCTACTGGATGTTAGCAACTTTTCCCAGGTTTCTCTGTCTGCTCTGGCTTGATTACCTGTTAGACATGATAGACAAGATAGCGTGCCTTTCACATCAGAGATAGTGAAACACTATAAAGCATTCCTGGCCACAAACAATTTTGAAAAAGCGATAATTAGACTGAAAAATGCACTCAGTCTTCTGATCCTTAGAGAACAGGCACCACAGTACCAGTACTCTAAGAATTATTAGTGGAATAGGTATTCAGCACACTCAAACAACTTCCTTTTATTATTTCAGGCTTTTTAAAAATCATGAACACTGCTAGGGTTTGTGAGCACTCACTCAATACTGGGTGGGTTAAAACTACACCATGTCCCGGTTTTCCTAAAAAGGCATCCACTGCGTATGCTTTGATGCTGATCCAAAACAGCATTCTGTGTTTGTTTCATGCTGCAGGGTTTTTGGCTACTCTGTGCCATAATGTACCATAGCAAACAGAATCAGGCATGTGACAGTTTGCTACATCTGTGCAGCAATAAGTCATTCATCTCAACCTGACAGTTCTCTCTTTTCCAAAGTGACACTGCAACAGAGAAATATGCTTGCTCATTTATTGGAAGGGGAGTAATCAGTCCTGGCAAACAGAGATGAATTTCATTCATACAGTACATAACTCACAGTTTGTACTTTCATTAAATTTCCATGCATAGTGTCCCACTAATTTCAGCCAGAAAGATACATTTCTAAAATAATTTTACCATTGAACCGTAAAATGGGGTCCTATGAGGTACTTTAAGAGACATTCTATAGCATCAGGAGTAAAAATAGCAGTACTTTCTTCAGAAAAATTATAGCTGCCAGTTCCAGATTTTCTGTGGTAATTAACCTAGATGCACTCAAGTGATGAGTACTCTCCCTAATGACTCTATTGGTTCAAAAAAGGAACAGTTTCCTGTGATCTCCTCTGACAGTATCATCAGGATGTTGTCAGTGCAAACAATACCCTTATCTAGCTTCTTTTCAAGTCACCTGATTAACTGGAGAAAATAGAAACAGAAAGAAAAGAGCATGTCCTTGCACAGAGGCTGTAAATGTCACTGAAAGGCCAAGGGACCAGTTCCACCTGTCCTTCCTTCGTTAGTTTGGCTTCTCCTGCTGAAGTGGCGGCTTACTGGGGTGCTTTATTTTCCAGTCTCTCTGCCAGAAGGTGGATCTTTACTGTTAGAAACCCAGTTCATGTATCCTGGTCACAATGGCGTCTTTGTAAAGGGAACAGTGGGTACAGGGCTTGAAAAACAACTTTCCTTCCCATTTAGAACCCTATAGGCTCGTTATTCAATAGCACAGTGGTAACATAATGCATTTTCATTTACTTCACCCTAAATGTATGTAAATTAAAGGGTGGGTTTTTTATTAAAAATAACACTGATGTGTTTTTTGTTATTCAGAAAAGAAATTGTATTAGTGAAAAACAGCACTAATGACATTTCACATTCAAATTTGCCACTTGCTGGAAAAAGGCAGGTCTCACCCTGTGCTCAATACAAAAAATAAATACCAAATCTCTACTAATTGGTATTGTCATCCTTATGCTTAGTCCATATGTGTATTTTGCTTGTTTTAACTTATGATTGTCTCTTTAGATGTAAGATTGCATCCTAACAAAAAACGCTGCACTCTTTGCAATGAAAAACAGATCTGAAATGAAATGGCAGAATCACTACATGCCATTGCTGGAGGGGTTTGGGGTGGAAAATGTCATCTTTATCAGGAAAGTTTACATATTTATGAGTGTTTAGTGCATTAGAAAACCAGAGACACTGAAAGATGTACAACTTGTTTTTAACATTAGAATTTTTGAAGTACCTAGGGCTTCAAATCTAAACTTATTTAGCCCAAACATTTAAATGCCTATATTGTAAGATCCTGTTCCTGTGCCTGGATTGAGTGCTTGGCTTCACAGCCAAATCAGGTAATGACACTCTTTTTTCAAGGCTGCCTCACCTACAGTGAGATCTGCAGGTAAATAATGAATGGTCTAGGTAATTATGGAGTATAGACAATGTGCGAGCATGGATTGAAGTGTTTACTCACATCTAATCTAAACTTATTCTGAAGCTAGAACATTTACTAGTCTTCTCAGTTTTCTGTTTGAAGCTCTTCTAGTCACATATTGGGAAGTGATGAATTCCCACACAAAAGATAAAGTATGTAAAAAAAGATGAAGGGGAAAAAAAAGGAAAAAAAAGACATTGACTACATACTTTGATGGCAGAGTGAATGAAAGCTAATCAGAAAAATTAGAGGTTTGCATTTTATTCTCAAGATGTTCAAGTCTATGGTTTTAAATGTTGCGATATAAATTTACATTCACATCTAGTTCAAGCTGTCATTTTTGATATCTTCCATTCCTGTTGCAGTTCTTTTGATTCTAGTGGACCAGATCCATCATGAAGGTCATCTCTGGGGGGGGAAATACAATTGCTGAAAGAGGTAGAATCAATCTCATGAAGAACTGTAAAAATCAGAAAGAGATCCTAAACTGTGGATCAGAATTCAGTGGGGTGAAAAAGTGAAGAAACACTAAGATGTGTTCAAAATTGACCAGCATTGTCAAGCAGGCAGTCTGCTGCTTCCTTGACTAGTTGAATCTCTTTCCAAAGTGTTTTGTTTTTCTTCCAAATATACTGAAATTAAACATTTAAGCCCTGAAGCCAGAATTATGTAAATTAGTAGGGCCAAACATCAGTTCAGACACAAAAAGCAAAACTGCAGATGAAAGGTCAGAAATGTTTTGTTGTTCAAGGTGCTAGGACATTGAGCAGCCTCTAAAAGTCCAAAAGAGCCTACTAAATGAGGAAGCAATTTAGGAACCTCAAGGAAGATACTCTGAACAGTGGGGGAGATACTAAACTAAGCAAGTTGTTGTGAGAGCTATCCCTAAATTCATTTGTTACTTGCTAGTTTTAATTGCAGCATTAGTTTTGGGTAGGCAATGCAAAAATGCAAGCTGTCTTTGTTAAGCAAGGTACAAAATAAAGCTCACAAGGGGGTCATGAAGAGGTAGATGGCTATTGCTTTTGTCTTGAACTGTGTTTTTCCAATATGTGTCATCTTCATGTAGATTTTGAAGACTCTGAGAGAATTAGAAGTTTTCTGTGGGTGTGAATAAATATGACAGCAAAGCAACCCACTGAGCTTTTGTGAAAACAAGGAAGACAAGATACTTCTGTTGAAGACAACTTCTGCCACTTGTGGACTGGGATGGTTTTATTCAGTTGCTGAAGAAAGTGAAAGATTATGGTGTACCTTATCTGTAAAGAATAACCATGGATGTGATGTCTCCGTACCATGTTTGGGACTTAAGTTTGATTGATGCTGCTGACATTTGACAATAAATTATGTTTACGTTGGTCCTCAGCCACATTACTGAGAACAGTGACATTAGATTAAGTTCGAGAGCTTGAGTTATTATAAGGTTTTTAGAGAAATATGGTGGCTATATAGCCTACTCTCTATTTTTCTTATGGGTGTAGAGACAGCTTGCTACTGGGGGATGAGAGGTACACTAAACTTTTAGAAGAGAAGGTATTACATCATCTGATACTGAAATCAGACATTTCTGCTTTGTCATCCGGGAGTCTATCTTGAGCATGACAACTTTGCTGAGAAATAGTAATCCTCAAAACACAGGAAATTAAGTTTCATGGCTGAAACTTTGAATTCTGAATTAAACACATATTTTACACTGGGAGGCATATGATACTTACTGAATATTTTTTAATTTCTTCCATGACATTAATAATAGTCTCAAAAATTCTATCTTATAATTTTTCCTCTGACCTTTTCTCTTCATCCTCTAAGTATTTTTGTCCTGACTCTGTCTCATAGGTAATCCCAGAGCTGCAGATAAAGAAGTCATTGACAGGTGTCTGTTGTAATTAGGGAGCAATGCAGTACCTCAGATGTCTTAATCTTTAAATTTTTTTGTTGGGAAAAGCAGGAAAGCAATGCAAAATGATTTTCTATGAAGACATCAATCCATAGTAGACATAACACAGGCCCCATTAACTTGAACAGTTTAGCATATCTAGTGGTTGTTTTTTTTTCAAAAAAGGATGAATCTCTGTGCTCCCTATTAAAAAAATAAAAATACACAAGATCTTATTATTCTAAAATAAAAACAATATTTTTATTATTAATATAAATATATTTTATTATTTATATAAAAATAATTCACAGTAAACATTTTATATAAGCACTGGTTGACAGCTCAGCAGCATCTAATTTGGATACACAAATGCCACATTTTTATTTATGAATTGGTATAGCGAATGAAAGTCAATGTGTGATCATTCATAAGAAGTGATCAGCTGTGGATATACATTTCTTTGAAAATGAGGCCAAATTTCACAGCAAACGCAGCTATAGCAAAGGAAACTCTCAGGCTGTGTCTTATGTTCTTCTGTTACATAATAAATTAAGGTTAATCACTAATGAAAATAAGCTGGGAAGCACAGCTACTGATTAAACATCAAAGCCATCTGTGCCGTGTCACTAAGGTCCAGTATAAAATAACCATAATTATTAATACCTTTTGGTGTGCTTTAAAAATTATTACTTGTGAAATGAATTTTCCACATGTAAACTCACTTCCAAGGGACAAAGCAAAGGTCTAAAAAGCCTTTGTGAGTTAATGCTGGAATTTAATTAGTGCCGCCTAAAGTGGATCCACAGTCCCCAAGTATGCTGAAAAAGAAAAAACTGTAAAATTAATTTTCTATGTCTTACTGGTATTCTAATATGAATAAAAGCTATTAGAGTAATAAACTCAGTTCTAATTACGAACACTGAAACTCTCAAAGAGAACAAAATCTGGAGTTCCATAAATGTGGTATTTTTGGAAGGGTATATATGAAGTAGAAATCTTGGTTTCAGTTATCTCACACTGTATGGAAGAAAACTTAAAAGACCAGAGAACTTAGAAGACCAGAGAGTAATCCTGAGAACTGTAAGTGAGAAAAGAGAGTTGGTTGCTCTCGGCAGTCGCTCTTGTGATGCCTTTTAAACTCCACAAGATAGAGTAAAACTAAATAATTTCAAATAGATTAGCTGATATAAAACAAAAAGTATGATTCTGCATGGACCATACTAGTTTGCTGTGAGAGTGAGGCTTGTGTAGTTGCTGGGGTAGCATCTACATAAGAAATATGCACACCATTTTATGCCACTTTCTTAGAAGCAATAACATAATATGTTTAGGCAAAATCTGTCCACAGGAAAAAGTGAGTTTTCTCCAAATGAAACAGTTGCTACCAGCTCCATGTCAAAATGTTCCTGGGAACACTCCGGCATATGGATTCATAGATGCCTAGTAGGCCAATAGATGCACCTCATATTCAGATACAATTGCAGCATCTCAGTAGGATCCAACTGTGACAGATTTCAGTACACAAGTGCAGGTTGCCCTAGTTATCTGCTAAGGGGTAAATGCTTCCTGATGGAATCACAGAATCATTTAGGTTGGACAAGACCTTTAAGAGCATTGAGTCCAACCATAAACCTAGTGCTGCCAAGTCCATTACTCAATCGTATCCCCAAGTGCCCCATTTACACGTCTTTCAAATACCTCCAGGGATGGTGACTCCACTACTCCTGTGGGTAGCCTGTCCCACTGCTTGACAACCTTTTCCATGAAGAAATCCTTCCTCCTATCCTACCAAAAACTCCCCAGGTGCAACCTGAAGCCATTTCCTCTTATACTATAATTGGTTACTTAGGAGAAGAGACCTGTTTACAACTTCCTGTTAGGATGTTTATTACTTCTACTCTCTAGAGATAGTAAAGAACCATGCAATCTGAAATTAGAATAACGTAATTAAAGGTAAATCTGACAATGCTTAGCCAGTTGCTAAAGACTGCTATAACAGAGTGGGACAACAACATAGGCATGTGCTAGTCTCCCCTCCCACATGTTCTTTCAGAAGGGAAGCACAGCCATATGTGCCAGGTGAGATGTAACAGCAGTCACTTCTGTGTAATTCCGGGTGTATCTCTGCCTAAGATTAGATGCAATGGACCAGGGAATGAGTTGGTAGACCCTTTAGCCTAAAACGCCTCAGTTACAAGTCTTCAGGCAAAGTCTGAAGCAGTACATCATACTAGTTTTGTTACCTGTATAAGAAAATAGGGAATGCAGACTTAACTATACATGGAGCAAGTATGCACCACTAAAAAAGGACTATCAGTAATTAAAGAGCTGTAAGCAAAACAAGCTTTTTGGGGGTTGTGTGCTTTTGTATCCTTTCAACTCCAATGAAATATGTGTTACATCAGCTTGTATTCATACCACACTTAATCAACCATTTACCACTATAAGCATTCCATATACTTCTTTTTGCATGGGGACTAAACTCTTACTGATGTCATTTCATTGAAGTATACTGAATTGCACCACGAATTAATTTGGCCCTGCACCTCTGCAGCTGCATGGAAGATATTGGCTTTTCACCAAGTTCACACAAAGATGGAAATATTCATTTTCCACCAGTAATTTGCAGCTCCACATTTGTCAAAAGCAAAAAGCATATTTTTACTTCCTTATTTATTTTTCCCATGAATACTGTTTTTGCAATGCACAAACAGAAAAAAACCACACAAATAGAAAATATAGCTATCTCCAATCATAAAAAATCTCCATATTATGAAAACTTGCAAATATGTTAAAAGACACAATTTGAATGCTTTGAAGTGAATTTCTATAATTCAGAGAATTTTGACAAAATTTATTCCCTATGAAATCCTAACAAACCTTCCTCTGCTTTCATAATGGTCCTTGCTTATGGCAATGAACATCCATACAAGCCAAGCTCTTTGTCCTTCAAGGTCAGGCCCTAAAAATTTATTTTTGAAAGCCTGCTATTGAGACCTATGGAGGCATTAGCAGAGATAAAGTTGAACGGGAATGGATCCTGACATTGTGTCAAATCAGTCCTCAAGAGTCAGCGCCTGGATTCCATGATCTAGCTAAACACTAGTACGCTAGTGTTTATGGATCTACAGTCAACAAGGGCTAGGCAGAAACTGCAGGTTGGAACTGATAGGCACAAATGCGCTAAATTACTTCAATAATTAATAAACATTTAAATGAGCATTAAGAAGAGATACTGCTGTGCTCTGGACCAAGTAACACATGAACCATGTTCCAATACAAAGCACAAGTCCTTCTCAGCCTTTAGCAACATGATGCCAAAACTTCCTAGAAGGGGAGCTATGTAAAACTTTCAAACAACACACAAAGATAGGTGGCATCCACCCAGGGAGAGAGTGTGGCATAGCTGACAGGGCTGCAGTGACGGACTGAAAGGTGTGTTTGAACCTGTGTTTTCTGTAAACTCACAAGGAATAAAGGTTGCCTTCCACTGGTTTATTATATTATGTATGGCCCTCAAGTAAGAATAATACTACTCAAATTGTCTTATTATCATTGCCTAATTTCTCAATTTTAAATTACATTCATTGTAGTTCCATCTTTTAAGCTCTTTTAGGGTCCAAAACTCTTTTAAATTATATATCTTCTTCCTTTATATTTTATTTTATTGAGTCTGTGGCAAGGATGCCAGGAATAGTGAGAAAATCATGATTCCATGGATTTCAGGGATAAAACTCTCAGGGGCTTTGTTAAAGTTTGGGCTTCATCCCTTGACATTACGTTGAACTCCACTAAAATCTTGCTCAACAGCAAGTGCCAAGTCAATTCATCATTCTGTGCTCTTTCCTGTTCCAGATTATCATGCTCAGACTGTATGCACTTGTACCACTGAGTCCCTTCCACATACTTGCTAGAGGTAGCTGGGAATTCTCCAGTAAAGTCAAAACTCTCTTTGTCAAAAGATAAATTCAGAAGCATTTCCCAGTTCAATAATAGTTTGAAAAATACTTTGAAATTGTCAAACAAAAATTTCTACTTTTTCCAGGGAGAAAACTACTTTTTCGAGTTTTGAAGATTTTCATAGGGTGGAAAAATTATTTTTGTGCATCTCTTTCAGCTCATACAAAAATAGATGAAGAGCTGAAATGTGGTTTTTCCTTACTGACTGTGAGCAATAGTAATTTTTTAGTGGAGAGTCATGCCGATACCTTCCTCAAGCCAAGCTGTTTGTCAGTATGAGGATGCAGGGCCAATAACCAAGGTCTTGTGTCTTGGATATCTCCCTGGCTTAACTGGGTTCTCAGAAACTAAGTTATAGTTTGGTCCAGTAATTGTTGATTGCTACCCCATGAAGTTCTATTGGATCTTCTCCCCCTGCATTCAGGGTAGAAAGAGCATTCTAGACATTTTATGAACTCCAAGCATTATCCTTCAGGTTCTTTCAGTACAAGCTAAACAATATCTTGTGGACATTATTTAGAGCAGAACTTGCTCTTATGTTCATATTTTTCATTGTTTCTTTGGAAGGAAGCTGTTACCTTCCACCAACCCTGCTCTTTTTCCAGATAGAAGACCTTAAAAAGTGCCGAATTCTGTTAGCCTTAGTCATACTAAACAGCATGCCATGCCAGGCTTGGCATGAACTCAACAGAAATTGGTGTGTTACACCTGGTGGTGAATGCCTTTCTCTTGTCCAGACAGAGCATTTTTGTAGCAAAGATGTGAGACCCATCTTTCTGAGGAGCTAAAGTTACTGTCTTTGAAAACATCTGAAAAACGTTGAGCTTACCCGTGTTTCGCTCCTTCAAAACACGAGTAGATTTTCAATAGCTCAACAAGAAAGCCTATAAAGTGAGGTCACAGTTGTCAGGCAAAAAATATATTTAGCACATTCACATCTTCAGTGGACCACACAATCATTCAGATTTCGGCTTCTTTTTTTTCAGTTGCAGTGTGGCAGCTATCCAAGGCCAGCATTACTGATGCACCACATTGCCATCATTACACTTTATCCAGCTTTAATCTGGGACTGAAAATCACAAACCTTTTTGAAACCCAGAGACTGCCACTGCTGCCCCCTCCTATATACAAGTAAAACCTGGCATGAATGGGGACAAGTAAAAAAAAGGAAGGAGCATAACCCCATTTTTGAAAATGTAGATATTCCTATTGATCCCCAGCCCACAATGTTTGGGCCAATGCTTGAAAAATGGGTGAAGGTTGAAGAGGGAAAATTCTACTGGTGATGAGCTTCATTAAAGAAGATAAAAGCAATGTCTACATAGAAAACTCCCCATTCAAATGCTCCTGACGGTCCCATCTGATGCTTGCAGTAAATAAAAAATAACTGAGAATCCGTGCTGTTTGACAAGTTTTCCAGTCATTCCTCGAACCTGGTATATCTCTCTGTCATGCTGTACACACACCACATCAGAGGAACAGTCCTACGAGAAAAGAAAGGACCTATGTAGTCTCCTGACCACGGCAAAAAGTTAATAAGAGTACTGGTTACTAAAAATATTGATAAAATACAGGCATTGGAGCACCAGTGGGAGAGTAATGATTAAATTATCTGATTCAGAGAAGATACCTGTATTGTGTAATAAACACTCCCATTAAAGCCTGACTTGTAGTAATAATAACCAGCAACTGATTATAAGCACTTTGCTTTCAGTGTTTATTTATCTGCACCTGGATATTGCTGCTTGGCAATAATTGGACTCTAATCACTCAAGCAAGCTTTAAATTTACCAAGTATGAGCAAAACACACTATGTTCTGTTTATTCAAGAACAAACAGATCTCATTCAGAGAAAAGATGCCTGGTTGCCTCACCTGACTTAGGAAAAAAATTCAACTCTGCAAAAGCAAATAAAGCTGACCATTTCTTTTAGTTGCCTCTATGGTACTTACCCGAATAATTTGCCAGATTATTTGGGGTACATATATATTTTGCTACAATTTTAGGAAGTCTGGTAGTAATCTACAATGTGGAGATGTCTTGCCAATATACCTTACTCATGGCAAGTCTTTTAGAAAAATAAATTTCTTTTGAATGGCAACATATTAAGAAATGCCAGTCATCTGATATTGCTATGAGCTATCACTCAGCTAATGAATGGATGCTATCTTTTCAGAGGGTTGGGTTTTTTGTTTTGTTTTGATTTTTTTTTTAGGCGAGTTTCAGAGAAGAAAGATGGGATCAAATGTTTACGGGTAGCTCATTAGCACCTCTAGTGTTTGCCAAAGTCTTGATCAAATGCAGCTCCTGTGGAAATTGCATATAAATGGTAGATTTAGGGAAGCACTTGTCCTTTTAAAGAGGGCAAAGACCTATATTGTCAGATTTATAAATATTCCCCTAAACTGGGAATTTATACGTATTTTTAACCAGTCAGGCATTATGTGGCGTGCTTAAAACCTGTCCTATGGATTTTGCTATGATGGGTGCTGGAGAAATGCATAATTAAAAACGAAAAAGGCTTTTAGAGCCTGTTTACTTCGGTGACTACTGTGAAACAAATGTTTCTTTCTCCTTGCATCGCCCACCCACAGAAAGGGAACAGAACAAAGATGGCTCTGTCAGGCCTCTTTCCACTAGAGAACGCCTTGAGAGGCCAGAATGTATTAGGGCCCTGCTGAGCCCATTCAGCTTCACATAACACTCATACACACCGTACAACTAATTACATGTCAGATTAGCGATTTCATTATTACCACACTACCACTAATTAAAACTGCTTTGATATTTCTCAAGTAGTTTTGTGTGTTTACACAGTTTTAAAGTCTGAGGTTTTTTTAATATTTTTTTAGAAAAATCAAATTAGTATTATTTAAAGGTTGAAAATAACACATTAAGGAAGCAAAATCTCTACTGTCACTTTTCTCCTGCAAACCAACTTTTTACAAGCGAATTCTAAGCGTAAAGTCCCAGCCGTACCTTAATCTGCAAATTGATAGATTCATGTCAGCTTTCCATTCTTAACACTGCCCAAAGCTTAAGTTGTCCAAGTAAGAAAATTACAAAAGTTACATCATTTTAATCTACATTCATCATTTTAATTGCCTGAATCTTCACTCAGACAAAGTAGCACTGTAGTTTTATGGTATTTGATTAATGAGGGCAAGAAAATTGAAGTTTTGCAATAAAACTAAAAAAAAAAAATCAACAGACTTTTATAGTTTTTTCCCTTATGATTTTAATTTAATGGCTCGTGTTTTCATTACTGCAGAGGCTGTACACTTTAGCTTGCAATTATGTCCCATCTGTGAAGCACTGTGTTATTACAGTTTATTCTAGTAGCTTTTCAATCACTTTTGAGTTGTGCTTTACAAGTATTCTTGCAGCAGGTGGGCTTACTGGCATGGGACCAGAAATACACAAAGCGCAAAGCTGGAGTTTAATGGCAGCCATATGCATGTGGCACAGAGCGCCAGCCTTCCCCCATATGCTGCTAAGCAGCCCCTTCAGCCTGCCAGTCACTCTTCTTACTGACTACAGTCTCTAAGTAGTTTTCTGCCAGGGAAAAATATACCAAGGCAGCAAATTTCTCCAGTGCACCATCCTTATTACTGAGACAACCCTGTCATTAGCAAAAGCACAATGAACCTGATCTGGAGATGCATACCAATTAGGTTGCACGGAGCACTTTTCCTTCTTATCTCTATGGAAACTCGGCCTCCCTGGCTGCAGTGGACAATCAGTAATGTTTCATCCACCCATATGTCACCTAGTTAACACTGTACACTTTTATGTGAATCAAAAATCTGCTCTAACCCTCTCAACAACGCAAAGTAAAGAAATTAAAGAAAGGGATCGAGTGAAGTGCCCCGCACGGTTCTGAGCAAGTGCGCCTTTGCGGTGTGCAAACCTGCACAGTCAGCACTCCTGGCCACAGATAAAGAAGCAAGAATTGTAACTAGCTGGAACAAACGCAAAATCTACATTTAATGTTCCAGTTCTAAATTTGAGCAAGCTTCTGTAAATAACTCCAAACCAACTTCCCTGTTACAATAGGTACAATCTTTAAAACCTCATAAAAATGCTGTGTCACTGGCTTTGTCGAGGAGAATGCTTTACACTATTTCCCTCCACATACCAGCCTTAAGTGCATTTCTCCCCACACACCTAGGATATTTTAAAAACCTGAATTTTTACCCTGAAATTAACGAATATTTCTGTTCATGTTTCCCTGACTAAAAAGGAAGGTCTTTGGGAATAAACAAATGCACCTGATTAATTCCTTCTGTGCTTATTTTTATGCCTTTCTACTATTTAAGTATTTGCTCTAATTTTCACATTTCTTTGTTTACAAACAGCAACGGAAGGGGTTGGGATGAGATTGCCATTGTATTGATTTTAGCCGCTATAGGTTTTATCTGGATTTTAATGTAGGAGAATGGATCCCAATAGATATGCCACAGCTACAGCAAAAGCTACAGTTTTGATAGTACACATACCATATACATTAAAAATACAGCCTCTTCAAGGCAAGAGAAGGTGCTTTTTGGTTCTTTACAATATGTCTCTCACCTCCAACATATCACCCCAATTTGTGTTGTTTTACAGTATTGTTTCTTCATTTTGTATAACAGAGAGCAAATAATAATGTGTGGAATAGCTGTGCTCCATGCCCTCTGGGCAACAATACCTTTCCTAGGAAAGAACGTCATGTTTATAGCAATACTTACTTTGTAATTAGCAAAGAAATGACTCATAGATGGATCAAATGTTGACAGAAAAATAGAACAGGTCAAAAATGTCAAAAGGAAAAAAAAGGAAATCTCCTTTTGAAAGCATACAGACCTGAGTGAGTACAAACTTTGAGAATACTCCAGATTAAAAGCAATTAATGTGCTTGATATGGGCAGTAGTATATCAGCAGAGGTGAATTCCTGTTCCAGATGAACAAACATTTAAAGAACCTGAATGGAATTAAAATAGCATCTATCAAACAATGGCTGTTGAAAAATAAAGCCAACCTGAGAACTGGTGGTGACTCAGGGAGCTGCGTGAAAAGGGAAGAGAAGCTCAAGGAATGCTGGATTGTCTCTCAGAATTGACTAGACTTATGTCAGTGCTGTCAATATTCCCTTGATACTGTCACTTATAGAACATTTATTTTTTATTACAAAAGCAATTCTGGATATGTGTAAAATTCTAACTCTTCTAGTGGGAGCAATTTAAAACTGAATTATGTTGTCCTGAGGGGATTGTACTACTCTTTGGGTTTTGTTTTTAGGTTTAACTCATCACATGGAAAACTTCTTCTTCAGGAGTAATTATTAATAGTTGTGACCCTTGAGAACAATGGAGAAAGAGTTAGTAGAGAGTTGTGAGGGAGCTGTACATTCAAATGTTAAATACACTCTTAGGAAAACAGAGAGGCTAGAAATCAGATTGAAATGGGCCAGCAGAATTTTGGCCAGTCTGGTCAGGGTTGTTACCAACCAGCCATTCAGCTATTTATGGGTTGCTTCAGGTGGAGATTCAGACAATTTATTTGAGGATTTTATTTTCCAGATACAATAATATACTTTGTATTTTTTCTGTAAAAGATGTCACACCTGATGTGAGCTTTTTTCTTTATCAAATGAAGAGAAAAAGAAAGACAGAAAATAACTCAAATATTTCGCTTGCTTCTCTTGCAGATAAGAAGTCCATTGCATTTCTCAGCCTGCAAAATGAGCTTGCTGTATTTGTACCCTGTAGGCCTAGAATGGTGATGTTACAATAAGGGCTCAATTCCACGCTCAGTGAATAGGGTAAAGAACACTTTTTAGGAGAGTTTCCTTTTTTTCTTTTATGTTGCAGTCATTATTTGTACACATTTAGTCTCCAAAAAAAATGACTGAAAATACGTTGTGACTTCTAGGAAACAGAATAAGAAGGAAAAAAAATTATACCCATGGGATTTCTATTATTTAGCAGAGACTAGGACATCTTAAAATTAAACATTTTGTTAAAAAAGGACCATAGAAATTTGATGCAAAGCCAAAATCTTTTTCTACCATGGCCAAAACCAACTTATTTACAGAGGATGGATATTTATAATATTGTATAGTAAAAATAATTATTATAATGTATAATAAAAATAACTACTTGACCAGGATTGAAAGTCCCAGGAATTCCACAATCATTCTTGTAGCTTAGCAGCTCTGTCGTAGTTGTGTGGTACCTGTGATTGCTGTGTAATGAAATACAGGTGTCCTCATATATAGTTAGCTTTCATGCTATAGAGATGTGTTCCTAGTATGCCTTTTCAAATATGTTCTTAATTTCTACCGTGAGCAACATTTAAATCCTTGTATCACATAATCTTTTTTTTTTTTTTCTTGATTCATTTCACATTTTTCTTTGCTTAGGGCAAATTCATCAACTCTTTTTTTTTTTTTTAGGGGAATTTAATGAGATACTTTGGCAGGTGGGTAAAAACTGTTCCTCTACCTTCCTGTTTGCGATGTTTGTGTAGAAACCTTTAAATTCGGAATAGGTTGATTTGGGATCAGAGGTTATTTCAGCAAAGAAGGAAGGCATGTTATTGTCAGTCTTCACAGATATAGGATAAAATGGACTTCAGTCAGCAAAATTACAAATATTTTTACTCGGAGTTGTGAGGATAAGCTCAATATAATACCTGGTATTTTTTTCCTTGACATTATATAATTGGCACTATGCCAAGTTAATATGTTTTATTTTTTGGTGTTGCTGTACAATTTCATGGGCATAGTCTCAATGCAAAAACCAGAGAAACGAATTTCTGTGATCCAAACTGTGCTCTGGTGAGGCCTTGAGGAGGGATGGAAATATGTTTGAGCTGTTTTTCTACAAATGACTTCAGAGGAATATCGGGAGCATCAAGGAGCATATGCTGTGTTACATCAACTGCAAAATTCCTGTAGAAACCAGCTAAAGTTCAAAAGGTTTATATGCCTTCTGATAAATCAAACCTAACTTTAGATACTGAGTCAAAGAGCTGAGCTGGGAGCTTGCCAAACTCATTTCCCTCTACAGCCAGTAAAAAAGGAAAGCCTTCAGCCAGACAGCAATCTGAGTCTCCTTCTGAAGGTGAACTTTACTCTCCGTGGGCTGTCATGAAGTCTGTGACAAACGCAACTACCATTAGCTCCTCAGCCTAACTTTGAGTGGGAGTAACCTAGACATGAGTGACTTGCCTTTTCCAGAACAACAAAGCTCACTGCAGCACCCCTGCCTCAGGACTAAGGGACAAGCCTCTCTGTATTCTTTGTAGGGAAAATCGTAGAATTGTTTAGGTTGGAAAAGACTTTTAAGATCATTGAGTCCAATCATTAGTCTAATTCTGCCAAGTCCACCACTAAACCCTGCCCCTAAGTGCTGTCTCTGCATGCCCTTTAAATACCTCCACAGATGGTGACTCCACCACTTCCCTGGGCAGCCTGTTCCAATGCTTGACAGCCCTTCTGGGGAAGAAATTTTTCCTGATATCCAATCTAAATCTCCCCTGCACAACCTGAGGCTGTTTCCTCTCATCCTATCACTTGTTACTTGGGAGAAGAGGCAGACAGCCACCTGGCTATGACCTCCTTTCAGGTAGTCATAGAGAGTGATAAGGTCATCCCTGAGCCTCCTTTTCTTCAGGCTAAACAACCCCAGTTCCCTAAGCCACAAACACTGCTATGTTAGCGGGAGTTTCCCTAGAATGAGTTTACTCTTGATGGAAGTGATCTGAGTGACAGGTCTACGAAATGAAGTCGTCTACTTACACCAGCCTTTACTGAAATGGCCCTTCAATTTCCAGCTATTTGAAACCATAGCTTCTTTTTCAAGAAGGCCAAGTATGTCTTGTTATTGACAAAATAAAAGAGGTTTTTTCTGCTTTTTTTTTTTCCTCTCGGGCAGAGTGAAAGCACTACCTCAACTGATTGCTTCTGATGATACTAACTGCTGACTAATATTGAATTCAACTTGGGTTTAAAGTAAGGCAATTTGAAAAGTTACTGTATATTTTCTGTCTCCACCATCCCTCAAGAAAGCAAAACCTATTCAGCGGCTATTAGTTTAATATTAAGTTGTAACTAAGAGAAAAAAGTAGTATAAGTATACTAATGAAAATTAAAACTGAAAATCCAGAAAATGTAAAAGGAAATAAAATTCCTTTGGAAGCCCTAAAATGCACAGTCATGATCATTACACAGGCTTGAAGTCCATTCCTGCCAAAATTCTTGAAAACAACTACAGATGCAAGTGTAATATTTCCATCCATAAAATAGGCTCTTACGATTTGTGTCCAAAAATACGAAAAGAAGGTATTCTTCTACAGTTTTACAGAATCTAGCCTAAAGACATTTACATTACTCTATCATACAGGGGCAATAAAAAACTGTTTCTGAAGGTCCAAGATCCAGAAAGCAGTAAAATTATTCAAGGATACCAAGAATATGGCTTCATCTCCCAAGCAGCAGTTTTGTACATCATGGAGAAAGGCTTTTCTAGTACAAATATGACTTTCAGAGTTTATTTAGAGTGGTGAAGGGAAACTACATGCCTAATATAGCAAATGTGGTACATTTGCTTGAAATAAATGTAAATTTTTCAGAGGGAATATTCTAAAAAAAAAAATCATTAAATATAGAGAGTTCCAAAGTGTAGAGATGAAGTATCAAAGTTATTGTCAGATATATTGTATAATTTATGATATCAGATATGAAATCAGCATTCAGGCTTGAAATTTGCTTTTCAATTATTGTCAGACTGGATGGTAAATGCAGGCTATTTGTCATCACAAATCCTGAAGATCTTAGGAAACATGCTGATACAAAGATAATCTTATAGTTCAGGGAAATTTATGAAGTTAGGGTGATGATATGTCAAGGGCCAATAGCTCATAATTACTTCAGTAAATTGAGAGGGGTCTTTAATATTTTTTTATAATTATGAACATAATTATATTTCTCTAGTTTTTGTCTAAATCAATACTGATTATACTTTTTCACACATAAACATTCATTTTAGGATCTACTTGGGAGCTTATTGTTCTAAGCCTGTCTTTTTGTTTTCAGTATAAATTGGTACAACACATAAACAGACTGCATTGCAAATTTGCAACTTTACAGAACTTTTGCTAAGTTTGTGATGAAAAATGCTAGTGTGCCATTTATTCAGCATTAATTCAGCTGTTTATTCAGCTTTAATGAACTTAGAATGTTCATTAACATTTAATGCTTATTGGTTGTTTTAGGATATTTTTACCAGCACTTCATTGGATGTTTATCCAGTTGAGCTATGTAGTTGAATACCTAAAACACATAATGTCATTTCTGTTCTCTTAAATAATCCAAGAAGCACAAACGCATACATATATGTACTCATTTCTCTCTCTATACATCTATATTTATATATGCACCTTACAAACATGTATATGCATACATATACAGATACACATACATGTATATATACATTTGTACTTCACATTGACAGACACAGACGTGCACACACTCCCCCCACTCCTGCCATGTCTGCTAATATCAATCAGTATTTCAAAGAATCACAGAATATGCTGAGTTGGAAGGGACCCGCAAGGATCATCGAGTCCAACTATTATCCCTGCACAGTACCATCCCCAAGAGTCACAGCATGTGCCTGAGAGTATCATTCAAACTCTTCTTGAACTCTGTCAGACTTCGTGCTGTGACCACTTCCCTGGGGAGCCTTTTCCAGTGCCCAGCCACCCTCTGGGTGAAGAACCCCTTTCTAATGTCTAACATAAACCTCCTCTGACACAACTTCAGGCCATTCCCTTGATTCCTGTCACTGGTCACCAGAGAGCAGAGATCTGTGTCTTCCCCTCACAAGGAAGTTGTAGAATGCAATGAGGTCTTCCCTCAGCCCCCTCTTCTCCAGCTGAACAGACCAAGTGACTTCAGTCACTCCTCATACGGCTTCCCTTCAAGGCCTTCCTCCATCCAATTGCCATCTCTACCAGTCTCTAGCTTTATTCTGCATTAACATGGTCCAGAAAGGAGCTAATCTTTCTGGGAATTCACAAAAATTGGAAATCAAGATATGATTAAGATTCACCCAAAACACAATGGATCTTCTTTCCTGGTTACTGACTCAGTCGCTATCCTATGTTGTAAGAATTCCTATAGCCATCCAAACTAGGATATCCTTCTCTGGTGAAACACACACACAGAAAAGCATGAGAAGTTTAAGGGGAACAGGCTTGCTTCCACGACATGGTACATGCACTTTATGAGAAAATTACTTACCTTGCCTTTCTACTTCCTTGAAAATGCCTTCTATGAATCTTTTTTTGGCCTGATTTATGTGCCATCATAAACCCAAAGCATTTGCATTTTTTGAAGACACTACTGTCAGGCAGAAGCACCCTTGGAGAATCAATAACCCTCCATGGTAAGGGCACACTTCTCCGGCCTGACATATCCAGCCCATCAAACGTACCTCAGCCTAAAAGGAACACTTCCCCATCATTAAATCCATTTCTCAAATCAGTGCACATATATTAATTATGCTTTAAAAGCAAACCTGGTATTGAGGCGTAACAGACAGCTGAAATAGGCATCATCCTCTCTAGACCTGGGCAGGAGACGTGCAGAGGAAGAGAAGATGCATGCCACTTCTCTGATCACTTTTCCTTTCGGCCTGTCTGCTGGGTGACCTGAGGGAAGTAATGAGGAGATATGCCTGTAGGCAATTGTTCAGGACTGCTGAACAGTTAGCCAGGCTGATGTACAAGTCGACTGCCTCTATTCTGATGAATGGGCAGTGGGACTCAACTCTCTGTACTGCTAGGCAGTATGACAGGTTTCTGGCATGGCACTGGCCCATGCGTTCCACCTGGTGTGCTTCCAACCGTGCATGGGGTCTGTTCCCAAGAGCATCTTGAGCCTGGTAGCAGTTCCTGGCACTGGTTTGCAAGTGGTCATACTGATGGACCTAACATGGGCAGCTCTGTGGCTGGACCTACTTGTGCTTTTTGCCATGAACCTGCCTGATGCCTGTCACAGTTAACAGGGACATGCCAGTAACCTTCTAAGGTTAGCTGTCCATGAATGTAGAAAGCAGTATGTCTGGCGGGCAGCTGGGCAGGATAAGACCAAAAACTGAAGTAAAGGAAATAAAAAAAAGAGTTGTCTCTCTTCCTCCTACATTACACAGGTTACTTAGTCCTCTCCAGAAAAGTGGACAAGCTATTCCAGTTTTGCACTTCAGGTACATAGCTTCCCTAAAAGAATTATGGGATCAATGTAAACATCTATAACCTACATGAGGGCAATTCTCCACTCTGTCCTTCAAAGGCAAGATAGTACAGCAGGAGCTAAAAAGGAAAAACTGACAGCAGCAGCAACAGAAAAAGTTAGGAAAGAAAATGGTATTTATAGAAAATTGTGTAATACATGTCCTTCAATGAAAGATGTATGATCACAGGATCACAGAATATTCTGAGTTGGAAGAGACCATCAAAGTCCAAGTCCTGATCCTGTACAAGGCAGCCCCAAGAATACACGTAAACTGCAATGTTGTCCACTTTCATGATGTCATTCTGCATCTTGTGATGTTTAGTGTTGTTTTCTCTCTTTTAGCTCACATCTGAAGTGATTATCTGACTGTGTCAGCTCAGTTTAAAAAAAAAATAGGCAAGAGCATCATCTTGGATGCAAAGAAGAGTTTAAAATGTAACTCATATTTCCCTCAATCAGACAAAATATGACAAATCACAAAACAAAAACTTATGTTTTATTCATTACTTTTTTTTACTACCTCGATTTGTAGGATGATTTATTGTGTGAAAGTGAGCAATCTTGGCATTTTCCAGTTACACATACACCCACTCCAAGCACCAAGGCCAGTCCAGGGAATTATAGAGTCTGAGAGAGGCTTCCTGAGGCTAACCTAAAATCTTTCCTAAGACTACTTCATGTGCCCAGAAGTTTCCTTCTATATTCTGACTCTAGTCAGTACAAAAGTACTGTTCCTTAGAAAGCATTCTTTATGTTCAGAATTTCCTATTGACCTTGTTCTGGGTTTGTCTTATTGGGAAGTGAAATTATAAACGTCTGTACACTGTAATAGAAGTATTTTCTTCTAATGGGTGTCAGAAATGTGCAGGTTTTTGGTAGCTTTTTCTGGTTTTACCCCCATCTGATTGGATGTCCATACTTAGTCTTTCCAGTCCATATTCAGTATCTCTAATCTATATTTTCTTTCACATAATATAGATAGTGAAGATAGCAAGACAGTCTTCAAATTTTAATCAATAACTCTCAAAAAATCTGACTTCAACCCAGGAACAGAAAGATGCAGCTTAAAACTTTGAAAACACAAGAATTAACCATATATGAGAACAATGTCCTAAGAAGGTTCTATAGAACATAGAGTTTATTACTAAATATTAAGACAAAGTGACTACTTATCATACTCATTTGCAGGCTTTCAAATGTAGGTTATCTGCCTCCCTTTTATATCGCTATATGTCTGCTCAGTTCCCAGAAATCTACCTAAAAATATACTTTAAAATTGCATCTATGTTAAGAACACAGATAGCAAGTCAAATCTCCATCTGAGAAAAAACAGATGACTAATGACTCTTCAAAAATGAAGTTTTTCATGGAAATGCATTTCTGAAGAAATGTTGATCTCTTCAACACTGGAAGCACCACAAATCTTCCAGTGTGGCCCAACTGAAAGCCTTCTGGAGCCAGTGTAGAGGCATCCATTGACCTGGATGACCTTTGTATCATGCTTCTGGGGTTATCTTTTTATATATGAAGGGGAAGCAAAAATGTTTATAGCATATCCCTCTAAAGCACAGGGAGAACTTGTTATGAATCAGCTATTCAAGATTGCACAGCTCAATCAGTAGCATTTTTTCTTTATGAATTTTCCCTTTGCAGGGGACGTGCATATTGCTTATAGGACATAAATAAATAACTACTCTGTGCCTCATCACTATTTTTTTGCATTCATCTTACTTTACGCATACTACAACTCCACAGAGCAAGCTTTCAGTGTAGGACATCCCATCCCATTATTTCCATGAGTGGAAATAAGCAGTTATGCTAAAAGTGGGTTTTTAAGAATATCTGAATAATATGCAGTCATTCCCCACCACTTCATGCAGTATACTTACAACAACAGGTTCTAATATTTGTTTCTCAGTAGAAGGTGAAGTGTACGATTATTTTAAAGATGTATCAGAAGTAAGACATCCAAATGAAATGCCCTCTGATTAAACTGAAAAATGGTTGTCTGGCATCTCTTGTAATCTATTTTGGTTTTTTGACCAGAAGAAGATGAATCAAGCTAGATGTCAACGCAGATGCAGTATGTATGTAAGCCTCAGTTTCTTTTTATCCCTCAGTTTCACAGGTACTTCCCACATGCACCCTATCTGCAGGATTTTAGAGCATTTTGTGAACTGAAGTCTCAATTTTGCAATTGTATGTATCCACAGCTCTGGAGACAAAGTGGGGATCTCATGGGACTGGAAAGCCCACTTAGTTTCATTGCATGTTCTTGTCTGCACAGAGTCTGTATTTATGCAGAAATGACCAAAGGCTTATCTATGAAAACCTGACTGAAGGTAGTAACCAAACATCAAACTACTACACGAGTTGATAAAAAAGAGCAAAACAAAGTAAAATTGGCCCGAAGTAACCCTGGGAAAAGCAAAACTCCCCAATCCACCCTTTAAGTTCTGACTGCTGTGGCTTCAATACTTAATGATCAGTTGAAACAAGCGCACCAAGCAAATAAATTATTTTTTTCTTTCTTAGAAGGATTAAATGGTCTTCATGTCTGTCAGGGCCTGAGGTAACTAGTTAAAGTAGTTAATTTTCTCAGAAATTTAATAAGGAGCCACAACCTGGAGTCTGTGGAAGTTCTTCCTCTGCAGGAACTGATGCTTTCAAGTTTTGCCTGCAGATGCTCTCAAACACTCACTGATGACTTGACTTTTCTCACAGTATTCTATTTTAGTAATTTTTAAGGAAAGAAAAAGAAGACAACACATTAAAAAGAGACTTTTTTTTTTCTTCTTCCATCTCTGTCCATTAAATGACTGATTCCAATTTACTGCATTGATGTTGAAGGTCTTTGAAATTCAAAGATATGTTTCTCCTTCCATCCCTAATGGGATAATAGCACATACTAATGCACATGCATTTGTTCTTTTATTCACAATTTCATAAGAATTGCAAGTTGCAAACATTATCGCTTTATGATTATTGTGCAATTAGACAAAAGACGACACATATAGAGACAGGCAAATGGAGAGGACAGAAGATGATGATACTCAATAATATAAGACTCTTTTTCTCTAGACTACACAAAATTCCATTTACAGTTTGTATATTTCTCAAATTCACCCTTTCAAAGAACTCCAAAACCAAATGTCTAATATATGGCACTACTTATATTGCTCATTTGTCCTCTTCTTAAACTCTTCACCTGATACACAGCAAAAAGAAAGCATGATATCCTAATACAGCCATGTAAAATGTACTATCACTTGCTTTAAAAAGGAAGCACTTTAATGCCGGCAAGCACCAGTGATCTGCTTCGAAGCTGTGACAAAAGGACACTTTAGGCATTAGAGTACATTATTGGGTAGTAATAGTAAATAGCTCTATAGAATCTCACTGGTCATTATTGCCATTTAATAATTTCTGTTTGCAAAATGGATAAATGAGCATTTTCAGGCTCTCAGAACAAATGGTATTAATCAATAATTTTAAATAGTTTTCACTTTAAAGAAATATTGTTTTGATCTACACCAACAGTCCGGCTATGTGTAAGCACAGCATATCTTCTGGTATGTTATTGAATTTAGCACACTGCATGTTAAAAATAGAATTATCTTCTTTACAGTTGCAGGCTCATTGCATTGTATGAAGCTGAGGAATTTGACTCATGGATGGTTGCACCATGTAGGAATTTGTCACACCTCATCCTTTTCCATCTCGACCTATGCATTCGTGAACTGTATGAACTTCAAATGAGATTCATGTGTACCACTTTTCTTATGACTGAAGCACAACCCCTGCAATGCTTAAAAAATACATTCAATAGAACCCCTTTTCTTCGCACTGAGTTTAGCTCGTGGAGTGCAGTCTTGGAACAGGATTTCAGATATCCAACGGTTTATCAAAATGGCAGCCTATGAACCTGCCTATCATTCATACATGCCTGTCCTTACATGCATCATAATAAAAAAACCCCATAAATCTAGGTACACTATATCATCTGTGTATATGCAAGCACATGCGTCAGGGTGCAACAAGGATTACCCCCAGAAGGGAGGAAAACAATGGAGGTGGGAATCTGCTGTGTTTATCATCCACGAGCGAAAGAAGCACAGCCCTGTGGTTAGGCATGCACCAAAACAGACCTATTTTTGCTCAGCCATTCACTTAAGAGTTGGACTTGATGATCCCTGTGGGTCCCTTCCAACTGAGAATACTCTATGACTCTATAATCTGAAGCAGGAATGAGGTGTGCTGAGAATGGGAAGTGCAGAAGGCTGGCATGTCCTTTTCAATTTTCCCTCACAACTATAGTAGTGTTCAAACAAACTTTTTCAGAGAAACTAAGACAGACCTCACTTAAACAGTGAAAACCTTTCCCCAAGGGAGTCAAGGAGAAAGTCTGACTTTCCAGAGATCACTAAATCACCCAATCCATGTTCAAGACACTAGAATTAGTCACAAAACACAGAAAAAAATGCTTCTAGGATTTTGCTTCAAAGCATTTTCCTGCTCAAAAGAAACACAGAAGACAACAAGAAAAAAAATCCCCCAAACTACAAAAAGAAGGAATATTAGAAAAAGCTTAATGAAACACTGGTCTTTCTGCCCAGTGTCAGAGATTGGAGTTCCCGGGAGCTTGCTGCGATCAGCGATGTGCAGAGAGAGAAGCGCTGCTGCTGCTGCAAACACAAACAGCTTCTCTCAGAAGGAAGCGCAGCTGATTAATCAACTTGATATTACCCGAACTGATTAAACAATGAGACATCCTGGGGTTTTGCTGTCTGTCCTGATGAGAGCTCATCATAACTATTAGTACAAAACCCCAGCAGATCTCCCTTGGGAGTAAACTACCTTCTAATGTTTTTCCTCTAAAGATTAATTCCATTGTTATGGAACCTGTGTATAAAGGAATTATAAACTAATCATTAGTCATTTTCAAACCATTTGACCTTTCCAGCTTTGACTGGTGGAGTGTTTTTGGAAGAGGTCTTGTTCAGTTTCCCTTATTCACATAAGCTGGTTTACTTAGACAAATATAAAAGGGACTGATAGGTCTGCAGTACTGTGTTCATTTCTAAAACAGAAAAAATGGACATTTTTTAATGTGGTTTGTTGGGGTTTTTTTTCCCCCAAAGTAATATTTAAAGGATTAGCAGCTGTGGAAACCATGAGAACCTTTGCTTTGTTCCATCAAATGACCCAAACCTCTGCCTAACCTTCAATACAATAAGCTCGCTCTCTGAAAGACCCTATTAAATTTGAGTGTTACCTGCAAAAGGAAACAGGTTTTTAAACAAGAACTCAGATGTTAAACAGTGCATTTGTCTCATGTCAATAAATAATTTCTAATGTTGTATAAAATTCAAAAATTGTGTTTGAAAGTCATGTTCTTTGCATGTTTGAAATGGGTTTCCCTTGCCCATTTAACACTAAAACCCACTTAAAACTGGGTGTTAACATTATTACTGATCTGTTTATATCACAATTATTCAAGTGCATAGAGTAAGCATGAATAAATTATCCTGGAATTCTTCTTTTAGGAGGATAGGGAAGGTTGCAGCTTTCTACATTACAGCATATCCTCAGAGGTGTTACCGATTATCAACATTTCAGATTGCAGCAAGACCATTCACAACTTCCTTATACCCCTGCTTGTGAGAAAGATTCAGTCTGACTGAGACCAAAGGCAGGAAAAGGCAATTACTTCTTTGTATTCAGGCTTCTTTTCCCTCTGATTTTGTGATAGCAGCTTTTAAACACTTAACAGCTTTGTTAGCTTGAAACAAATTAATATCCATTTTAATTCAGATGTCTAGTTTCAAGAGTCGGAAATATTTTTTTTAATCCATTAAATCTTCCAGACCCCAGGGAAAAGAGTTTAAAAATAGTCACATGAAATTCTCTAGTCATTTTGACTGAATTCATCAATGAGTGTTCTACCATGCACATCCTCTTGATATTTTCTAGGTTTCCTCCTTTCTCCAAGGTTTCCTGATGTGTATGCAGGTCAGAGTAAACACATCCATGAAAAGTCCAAGCCCTTGAGCATAATGGACACAAAGAGCAGCTATCCAGCTTCAACTCTGCATGTGTTAATAGACTTGTGATTTTCAGCATTGCAGTTCCCCACGGGGACATACATCCCCACACAAAAACTTGCAAGTTTGGGTTTTTTTGGTTATTTGTGGGGCTTTTTTGTTTTGTGATTATTTTTTTTTTTTGTTGGTTGGTTGGTTGGTTTTTTTACTTGTCTTCCCCCCATCCCTATTTTAAGGGTGTGCACTAGCTTAGACAAATGACATAACAAGGCCCACTCACATTCATGGCTCACAAACTACCAGGTATTTAGATAAAACAAATAAGTCCAGAGGCAAGTGTTAAAACCTGTGTAGATTCCAGATTACTTATAAGCCGTCAATATTCCTAGAGCTTTAGAAGTATCCATTTGTTAACTTTCCTTATAAGCACATAAACCCAACTCCCATTTTCTATTGGCAACCTAAAATGAATATCAGCTTAGCTCACTGATTTTTGTAACTACTGTTCTTTAGATGCTTATGCTCTTCCTTATTTTATACAATTGTGTCTAAACACCTACATATATTTAGGGTGGTGAATTTCATACAATTAAAATGTTTGACATAGCACACTCTCTCCACCTCTGCTGTCCTCCCCCCAAAAAATAGTCCCATCTACCTAACATAAACCTGAATATATACCCATGGTAGCTAACAATTCAATATAGGCAGGGTTTTAGACATCAACATCGACATCTTCATTCCTTTGTTTCACAGCTACATTGTAATCTTTCAGAAGAACCTGTGATAAAAACCTGGCTTCCTAATTTCCCTTTGAATTAATGGAAGCCAAGTTTTGTTCAAACAAGGAAAACAACCTGTTCTTTTCAGACTATGCTCATGAAGTCCAAGAGTCTACACTGTATTTTTGAAGTGCATCTGAAAGCTAAGTAAGAAAAGCCAGACTATTTCCATAAAAATTAACTGTACTGGGGTCCACTGAAAAGTGTTATTAGGTCCTCAGTCTAAGAAAGGCTGACAATTTTTTGACTCCACAACTACACTTACAGTTTGTGGACAAAACAGATAAGCCAAAGTGATCCCAATTAAGACATCTTTTCTGTTTCCTCAAAATAAAATAAATTTTTAGATATTTTTTGCCATTAAAAAGTTTTTAGAACTGGAACCTTTATTTCAAACCTCCACTCCATGAAACAATTTCTTTCGATTGTACTGCTGGCAGCTTAAAATATTATTTATTATTAATCTTTTAACCTGTTATAAGATTTCTTTCAATTGCAATTGAAGATTTTTAAAGCCATAAGGGGGCTATAAGAAATCAGCTCCCATACAAGTTTTTTTAAAGCCAGCAATTTCAGCTACCTATGCAATAGGGGACTCACAGTCAACTTAAAAATATAAACTACAAAGTCCAACTCTATCCCCCTCCTGTCCTGCAAAAAATGCTGCCAGCAAGATTTCATTATTTGTTTGTTATGTAATCAATACAGTCTATTAACAGACAAGATATTGCAATTGCCAGAACATCAATACAACTAGTTTAACTTTAGATGCTGGTTGACTTGGGATGTCAAAGCTCCCCTGGTTGTTGGGAGCCTGGCATTAAAACAACAGATACAATACTAAGCCTAAGTGTTAACAAAGCCTGTTGGCATCCCAGAGGAGATTAGGTTGCTGATCTTGTAAGGATCAGCTACTTACTTAGTGATGTTTACACTGACATTGATGTAGTGACATCCTGATCTAATTACATGTCAATAAACCACAGTCCTGATGCTCTGAGAAGATCAGGAGAGGATTACAAGAACTCCATTGCCAATCCTTAAAGCCTAAGGAAGCAACTCTGTGATTTAATTACCATGAATTCAGTAACTGTAAAGCTGCTGTTTTAAATGGGACAATTCTTTTCATAATTAGATTGCATCCCTCCCTTTAACTATATCACCTCCAAATTTTGCAAAATTCCACATTCAATTCACTGCTTAAGCAAACACTCCTGAAACTTGTTTTGATGCCTCTGTGTCATGTTTGTCTAAGATCATAATTTTTCATTGAGCCTAAACACTTTTAAAGGATTTGTTTTAAATGAATATCATTATTTTCATGTTCTCTGGCATTGTGCAAGAGAGTAACTTCAGGACTAGGTTAACACTGGTGTGGTGTGTTGATCCTAGCTGGATGCCGGGTGCCCACAAAAGCCACTCTATCACTCCCCTATGCAACTGGACAGAAAATATAATAGTATTAAAGAATCACAGAATATGCTGGGTTGGAAGGGGTTATTGGGGGAGATCATTCACTGATTACCGTCATGGGCGAAACAGACTCAACTTCAGGAAATTAATCGAATTTATTGCCAATCAAAATCAGGGCAGGATAGTGAGAAATAAAACAAACCACAAAAACTCCAGCTTCTTACAGATGCCACTCCTGTAGCCCTCCCTCCCCTGGGAGGGGGACCTGACCAAGAAAACCCAGTACAACTGGGAATCTCCTTAATGCCACCAGCACTGGATGACCTATGCTGCAGTCTTACGGATGCTGGAATGGCTGCTCCTGCTCAGGGAAAGGTGGAGTTATCATCCTCAAGATGGAAAAATATAATTTTGTTGGAACATCTGGGAAACCTCCCACTAGCTTTGCTGTAAACATAGGAAAGATTCAGGTCTGTAGAACAATGCAAGTACCTGTTTACATCACACTATCGATGAGGCTAGTAGCCATTTTAAGCACTTCCAGCTAAAAAAAGTTACAAATTAATCAGTCCAGAATTATTTTTTTTCTTTTTTATTTTTGGGGAGTTATTATTGCACTTTGAAGGCTTTGTTTTAACAAAGATTTAATAAAGGGAGATGGATGTAGAGTTTCCCTTATTTTTGGATTATAAGTAACTGGAATTGCAAATGCCATTGAGTCATAAATTAATTCCCTACCCTTCCTAAAAGCTCAGAACATTTAAGGTTTGGCTGATTTTGAGCACTGTATCTGCCTCATGATCGGATTTGGTTATAGTTTTACTAGAGAAGACAAACTTCTAATATACTATTGAGGTGCAGGCAGGATCTTCTAGCAGAGAATCCTCTCCCAGTACAAAGTACTCAAAAATGTTCTGCACAGCAACAAGCTAGATATTTTACCTGCTTCATTTCTTAAGCCCTGGGAGAATGGGAGGGGCTGTTGGAATTAGGGGAAAGAAACCCAGCTGGTTTTACTCTTCCTAGAGTTTTAGAATATAATTTTTGTTTGAAAAGGAACACAGTACATTCTCTATGCCCTGTTCTGTCTGGGGGGTTGAACCAGATGACTTCCATGAATTCCTGCAGCTCACATTAACTTCTTGGGAGTTTTCCCATAGGGAACGGGAGCTACGTTACCAATTTATGTTTTCCCAGACACAGAAAAAAGTTGCAATAAATATGTTTTATCATCATCGACAACTATCTAATTAGCTTCACCCTCCCCCAAAGGTAAGTGAGAACTTGTAACAGATACATGATGAAGAACATCAGTGGGAAGGCAGTGTAATGGTGATAGAAACTACATCAAAAAAGGAACATCATTTAAAAGGCTAATATACTGCTTTAAGCTCAGAAGCTGAACTCTGATCTAAATTCTGGGTTCAATATATCCATTTGTCTAATTTCCTCGCTTCTGAAATTAAGCATTATATAAATGTGTCGTAGTCCTCCAGTTGTTCATCTCTTAAGAAATGAAAAGCCCTGAGTCTCATTCTGCATATTTAAAGAAAAATAAATTGCAGTTGAGAGATACAGGGCTGACTGAAATTGGATTCAGTGTTTATCTAAAGTGGGCCTCCTTTCGCTGTAACATGGGCAGCATTAGGATACAGCCTACACGATCCTCATCTTCTTCACTACACAAAATGAGAACAGTGAAAACAGCATTTCCTTAGGTTATTTTTTGACAGTGTAGATTAGAAATTTTGGTAGGGTTTTTCTCCATTGTATGCTATAGGATATTATGAGAAATTACTAACCAAGTGAAAAAAAGCACACTTTTCTGTAACCTCAAGTAACCACAAAGCCCCCTGTAATCACAGACACTGCTATCACAGAAAGAGTTTGTCAGTTCTTATGTGCACAACTTCATGGGACGTTCGAGAAAGTGAGAGGGCTTTACAATATTTGGAAAAAACACAACACATTTCAGATAATACTGTCCAGATTTGCCACACTCGTGGTTCTAAACCATTTTCCACCAACACGAGTTATAATGCTTATTAGCAAATTCCTCCTAGCCTGGCAATGAGCTATGTAGTGAGGATGCTTAGGAAGTTAAGACTTGGAGTCTTTCAAAAGGGTCCTTAAAGCAGGTCTTTCACTCATTTGTTGCAGTTTTAGGATTGCAGGGAAAGTGACAATTTGAACCCATAACGTAGTAACCACTCTCTTCATCTTTATTCCTCATTTTGATTAACCAAGGGCAAATCATGCTTGGCAAACCTGATCACCTTCTATGACAAAGTAAGCTGCTTGGTTGATGTGGGGTCAGCAGTGGACATTATCTACCTGGATTTCTGCAAGCCTTTTGGTATGGGTTGCCACAACCTTCTCCTAAAGAAACAAATGTCTTATGATCTGGACAAGTGGTACATGTGGTGGGTGGGGAATTGGTGAGAGGCTGTACCCAGAGGGTGGTAGTAAATAGCTCCTTTTCAAACTAGCAGCCTGTCACCAGTGGGGTCCTCCAGGGATCAACAATGGGTCCAACACTGGATAGTATCTTCATAAGTGATTTGAATTATGGGATCAAGTGTACCCTGACAAACTTTGCTGATGATATTAAACTGTGTGGGGAAGTGGACACTTCAGAAGGGAGAGACACACTGCAGGAAGACCTGGATAGGCTGGAAGAGTGGGTTAACAAGAACCTTAGGAAATTCGACAATGACAAGTGTAAAGTCTCACACCTGTGAAAACATGATCCAGCTTGGAATCTACCTGGCTGGAAGGAGATCTCTGTAAAGAGTTCCTAGTTGACAACAAGTTCCATATGAGTGAAAGAATGTGATGCTGTGGCAAAGAAAGCTAGCAAGGATGCTGGGTTGCATCAACAAGGGCTTCACCAGCAGAAATAAAGGAGACATTACCCCACTCTACTCAGCACTTGTCAGGACACACCTGGAATACTGTGTTCAGTTTTGGTCCCTGCTGTACAAAAGAGATTCACTGCAAGCACTCTTAGAGGTCTTTATTGAAATGCACCATTCAGTATTTGTTGTTTTTAAATCAGTTTCAAGTGTATAACCTACACTTCTTGGAACCATATAAATATAAGAAATACTGTTTTATCAGTTCCCACCTTGCTGCTAGCAATCAAATCTGTAGAAATTAACCTATAGTAGTTTATACAATCTGTATTGAAATGAACATATTTATATTCTTGCTTTATATTCTTGCTTGAATATAAAAATACAGAGATACGTTACTGTCAATAGTGTCAGTAGCTCCTGACTCTTGGCCTCTCCATAGAGTTGCAGGGGAGTCTCTTGGCTTCTCAGGATGCCTTTGGCTCTCCTGGCAGTTCTGCATCTTTAGAAACATAAACATTTAGAAACCCTGGTCTCCAGCAAGGACATTTCATTACAGAGGGGCTGTGCAGAGGAAATCATATGTAATTGCACAATGTCAAAATAGAAAAGCTGCTGAGTGGGACTAAATAAGAAATTACTGTTAGTGCACAGCTCCTTAGGGATGCTTACAATTAAATGAAAGAAGACTAAGTAGACAGCTCAATTTCTAGCTCTCACCTTAGCCTACTCCTTTGCCCTTCCTTTTTTTTTTTTTTAATTACTTCACTCTTCCCAGTGCACCCCAGGATACTGTTGACCCCCTTGGCTGCAAGGGCACACCACTGGCTCACTGTCAACTTGTTGCCCACCAAGACTCCCAGGTCCTTCTCTGCAGAGCTTCTCTCTAGTAGGATGGTGCCCAACCTGTACTGGTGTTTGGGATTATTCCTCCCCTGGTGCAGGACCCTACACTTGCCCTTGTTGAACCTCATGAGGTTTCTGTCTGTCCTACTCTCCAGCCTATCAAGGTTCAATTGCACATCAGCAGAGTCTTCATGTATATCAACCACTACCTCCAGTTTCGTACCATCATCAAACTTGCTGAGGGTCACTCATAAGCAAATTGAATAAGACTGGAGCCAGTATTGTTCCCTGGGGAACACCATTGACTACAGGCCTCCAGCTGGATTCTACTCCACTGATCACAACCCTCTGATCTCTGCCATTCAGCCAGTTCTTGATCCACCTCACTGTCCATTAATCCAACCCACATTTTCTGAGCTTACCTATGAGGATGTTATGGGAGACAGTATCAAAAGCCTTGCTGAAGTCAGGGTGGACAACATTCAATGCTCTTGCCTCCTCAGCCCCTCCTGCCATGCCATCATGGAAGGCTATCCAATTGGTGAAGCATGATTTCCCTTAGGTGAACCCATGCTGGCTACTCCTGATAACATTCTTTTCTTTTACACACACAAGCCAGTGGGACTCTGTCATTGCAAGATCATCACATATTTGTGAAGGTCTTTCCAAGTCTGCCAAGAAACTGAAGTCATTTCTGCTGCCACATATCTCTTTTCTATTTGCAAGTAATTTGAACAGAAATCCAAAAGGCATCTAAATTCTTCTTTAGAGAGACCTAGGGATAGCAGTATCCTCTTCTTTCAATGCCCTATTTCATTACCTTCCAACCAAGACTCCTACATCTTTTACCTGTTTTTAGTTCTTTAATAACAATTCTTATAAAATGTCCTCTCACAATTTTAAATTAAGTCATAAATAAAAAATTGTAGTAATTTTGTCGCTCATATTCACTAATTTTAAGCCCTGAGACTATCTTCTCTGTCATGTAGTTAGACTACTCCCTGGTTTTATATTTTTAAGAAGAAATTACTTAGAAATAGATGCCCTCTATCCATGTGGTTATTTTTGGAATGGTAGATCCTACCTTGCCAGAGAACGCCAAACAAAGAGGAAACATCCTGCAAAAGCAGAAAACGCAGAATTCTGAAAATAATCTGCTGCCTCCTGCATTGCCTGGAACAAGACCCTCCACAACATGGAAGACACAAAACAACACACACCAATAAATGAGCAAAGGTCTATCCCAACTGAATGCAGACATTTAGTTAAGGTGCCTTAATTTGGGTTGCAGCTGTTCCTGTAGCATACGGAAAGAAAAAAGATGCTTCAAGAGGACGATTCAGTTAATTTAAGGCTTAGATCACTTTCTGGGGCTATACATTTTTCTCCACTGCTTAAGAAGGAACATTGCCTTAAATAAGGTAAGTCAACTGAGTGCTAAATTTAAATGGGATGAATGTTAGCCAAAACCCCCATCTGCATTAAGCAGCCGCACCAATATCTAGTTCATCTTCTTTAGGAACTGATGCACTGGAATATATTGGGGCATCAAACTGATGTTATGAAAACGTGTATATTGGCACAGGACCTCACAACCCCTCTTTTCATAGGAGTTCTGCGTGGTTTCTGCTGCTGGCCAGAAAATAACAGTCAAGTCTTCCCTAAGTAAATAATTGCAGAAAGCAGAGGCAGTGAGTAACAGAAGAAATGCTTACATAATTGCAACCGAAGGACATAGAATTATGTAAATAAAAACTAATCACCAAAAAAAAAGTATAAAAGATTTCTCTATCAGATAAAAACTTATGTTCTCTTCTGTACATGTAATCTCCATGTCAATTTTACAGGACTGCAAGCCCTCATTGAGTTCACCGTGCATAAAAACAAATAACTGAAACATTTCCCAATTAAATCTCATTATCCAGGAAAAAAAAAAAAAAGGCATCCAAAGTGTTTACTTTAAAAGAGGAACAAAGAAAAACAGTCTGAGAAAACTGATTTTTCACAAGCTGAGGATATGCTGCACTGTGGTCAGTTACTAACTTATAATTAAGGCATTGTCTCTGCAGCAACAAGCAGAATGGGAATCTTCCTGAGCAAGAAGAGACCTATTTACACCTTTTCTTAGTCACAATCAGCTTTTGCTTGTGATTGTGTATTTTATTATGGTTCAATATTTACAAAAAGACTGCAAAATTAAAAGAGATCCCACAGTTACAGAAGACAACATAATTATAAGGGTCAACTTGATAAGACATATAATCTTCAGAAACCTGCAGGTTTGCCTAATAAAATATTTATATCAGTCACTGTAGGACACCAAGTGAAAGCAATGGAAATGAATTCCTCAGGTGTAACTTTTCAGTACATGTGAAAATGTCAAAGAAATGTCGTATTTGGGAAGACTTTCAGAGGAAGCCAGTATTTTTCTTTTTTTCTTCCTTGCTTGACATAATTGAAAATTAAGTTAGCACTCCCTCTGAGGCATATTGATTTCTTATTTTACTGTCAAGGAGGTTTTGTTTATATAGTCCACATATTTACAGTTGTAAATTTGTATAAAACAAATCAGTCTGTACAATTTTAAGATCAATATTCTTGGCTACAGAACAAATCTTAATGTGCATGATGGAAAATGTTTATTTTTGTGTAACCATGGGACAATTACAAGAAAACCAGAATAATAGGATCATACACATAAGATTTAAACTTCAGTGAAATATTAAGGATATACATTCAAATTTAGATTTTGAATTTGAGCATATAGACATATATTTAAAATATCTTGGAACCAACTCATCAAAGCCAGAAATACTAATAAAAAGATGAAAGAAAATAAAGATAACAATTGTAGACCTAATAAAAAAACATGGGAGGAAAGAAATATTGGTATCAAGCATGAACCTGAGAATAGATAGATCACTTTTAGGAAAAGGCAAGGAAGAAACAAGCAAATTGCTGTGAATCTAATTGAAAGCTATTTCTAAAAACTGTATCAAAGGAATCAAACATCAGATTGTAAAATTGCATTGAAAACACTTGCTGCAGTGTTTTCCAATACAGCAGTGTTTTCTAATACAGCAACATGTTTTTTCTTGCAATATTACTATGGCAATGAAGGCAAACAGGAGTTTCTGACTCCTGTGTTCAAGTGTGTTAGCAGAAACCCAATTTAGGGGTCTACTCTTGAAAAGCCAGACTTCCAGCTACATAAAACGTATCGAAAGAAAGTATGGAGAAGTTACTGTAAGGAACAGTTCATGAAGACCTTATTGCAGAGGGGTGGAATGAAACACTGGAGTCATTTAAAACCAGTGTTGGGCTTATGAGGATTTTAAAGACAGGGCACCTTGGTTTTCATAGGAGATATCACCAGAATCAGAAGCAGGTAGAATGACAAATGATAAAGAGAAATCTCTTAGCAGATGTTTCTGAATGGTCTAAAGAAGCAAAGTAGGCATTTGGCTGAAAAGACAAGGATTTTACAGGTGGGAAGTGAAGAATGGGGCTCATAAACTGTCCTGTGGTGGAACACTGTAAGTGATACAGTACGACAAGGGATGACAGAGATAAAATCAGATAGATCTTCACACCACCTCTTCCGTGTATGTGTGTGTGTCTGTTTTCAAGACATACTGTTCTAGAGTAGCACAGATCCACTACTATCCAGGCATGAACCTTTATAGAAATCTCTTTTATAACCTTCTGTTTTGTGCTGAGACAAAAGAAAAAAGCAATCAGTGATGAGAAAAGAGTGAATCAGCCAGCTCAGAGTCTAAGAAGTGTCACTGCTGAGCCTCTTTCTGGGTGGTAGGAATTATAGGGCACTTCTCTTCTGGTATGTTTTGAAATATAATTGCAAATTAATTACTGTGTGATAATAAACAAACAGCTACAGTACACAGCATATTTACTGTACAGAGCTTTATTCCATCTCTCTAGTACTCCAAACAGGTGTTCAGTGTTACCTACAGCTAGAATTGGGGCTACAAATCAGCATGAGATTCATCAAAACGGATCCCTGCCACTTCACACTATTACTCCAGCAGATATAATTCATACTGCTCAGCAGTGGAAGCATTATATGCACCTTCCCCCAGCCTCTTTCTCCCTCCTTGCAAAAATGTCAAGAGAGACAGAGAGAGAATATCGAAGGAGATCCTGAGTGTCAATGAAATACCCCATGGTGCTGAAGACAGAGAAAACATTGGCAAGCTGCTTTAATAAGGGAACTCTGTCATGCATATCCAGGCCCTAAAGAGATGGAACAAAACTATGGGAAGGGAAGATAGGAGGAAAAGGGAGATTGTATATACTGGCTACAATATTTAGATATAAGTATTTGGAAATCAGGTAATGGTCCATATACAATTTATCTGTACTGACATTTCAAGACTGACCATTAAGAAGTTACTGGATGTGCTAGAGAGCTCTTTAAGGACATATTATGTTTGAGGCTAATGACGAAAATAACATTGTATCTTATTTTAACAGATGACTGAGATCCAGCTAAGCTATGCTAGTTTAAATCCATATATGCAGATTTACATTCCATATTGATGTGCTTGTGCTGACTGCTGCATAGGCAAGTTCCACCTGCAGGAAATGGCAATATAGGTCCAAAATGTGAAAATAAATTCAGACGCCCCAGAGCCTCAGAGGCATTTAATTCATCCCAGTTCCCTCTTCTCTCTGCTGTAAGGAACTTCCACATGCCTTTGCAGATGCTATCATTCAAATGCCACCTGAAATGTGTAACCTGCTGTGATAGACCATTTTCTCTTCTCTTCTTGACTTTTGGTCCTTGACAGCCTCAACTGTACTACTGAAACGGCTGGAAAGTCTAGTGCCCCCAGAAGGCACACTGAGATAATTTCTCATGAAAATCAGTGAGACATTTAAGAGTGCTGTGGTCAGTGACCACCTCCAGCAACCACTATCCTGCTATTGGTCTGTGTCTCTTGAACAAGAGATTGAGAAGGATGTGAGATGGAATCCAGCACAACCTCTAACAAATTCTGGAACTCTTGCCAGTCTGATGCCAATCCTAGAGATGCTATGAGATTTTTCCCCTTCTATTTTTCTGCCTTTTCCATTCATATAAGGAAAGTGAGAATGGTCCAATTCATAATAGTTTCAGTACCGCTGTAGCATAACCTCTCCTTTCCATCAGTTTTAAAGCTCACTTTTATCTTAATTTAAGATCCCTTTTATTTCCAAAAGAGAGCAAAAGTGACATTGTGGGTTCAGGTCATTCATGATGATCCCTGAAGTCCTTTTACTGGTGTAAGGGAGCACTGATCCTTTTCTAGGTTGTTTCCTTTTCCAGAAATTCGGTAGGTGATTTTTTATTTGACCAAAATATCCTTCCATGCTGGCATCATTACTGTTCAGCACAGGTATCTGACAGAGCCGCAGCCTTCCAGCTCCTTGCAATATACCAAGAGACAGATGGTGGAAGGAGATCCTGAGTGTCAGTGAAATATCCAGAGGTGCTGAAAACAGAGAAACAGTGGCAAGCTGCTCTGGTCCTCAGCCCTATGCCTTAAATTGTACATCTTGACAAAGTAAGATGGCTTTGGTATTACCAAGAGTAATTTAGTGCATAGACAGAAGCTGTGATAGGGACAGATGGGTATTTTTAATCTGCATGTAGTAAAAAGAGTAATGCTTTTCCTTTAGATATAGACATACTGCTATTAGACACAGATTTGCCAGTTTAATAAAATGTGTTGTATGCATCTATGCTCCAAGAACTGTATTTTTTAAGTTAGCTGAATGCCGATGCTATTTAATGGGTTTATTTTTACCAAAACCAAAAAATAAAAATCTGACCTGATTGTGTCTTATTCTGCAATATCATCTCTATACAGCACTGTTGATTGCAGGCTGATGGAGAGGTTTGATCCAAAACATTCAAACCTTCTTACCTAAATTTAAGACCCTTAATCTATATTTAAAGTACGTAGAATTAAATGGCCTCATTTTCAGATGTGCTGAGCACTCACAGATGTTTCAAATATCACTGGGAGCAAACATTAACATGCATAGAGTAAACTGGTTGCAGCCACAGCATTGATGTGGAGACTGCTGCATCCCTGCCAATGCCACAGTGATGGTACTGGTCTTGGAGAGATTAACAGCAGCCAGGGGAACAAGAGAGGGTGCCTCTCTGCCTCCTGCCCTCTCTCAATAATCTGTCCCTTCACCGAGACAAAAATGAATTTATAGTACTTCCAGTTCATGCTGTAGTATTCATGTTTACACAGTACATGTGTTTTCACCAGTTTCAGTACTGCTCTATTAGTGGCTTATATTGAGTTTCTGCAAGCAGTGAAGTACAACTGTGCCAGGTGAGTCACGGTTCCTCAGAACATGCTATAGTCATTGCAGCAAGGAGTCCTCAAAAAACTTCTCCTGTGTTCCCAAATACAGGGACATCATACTGCCATCAGCACTCTTAGCAATCCTGAAGTAATGCATAAACCATTCCTCTCTGTTTCCTAGTCTGTGAAGAAAGATTAATAGTTTTTTGCCCAACAAACATACTTCAAGGGTTCATTAGCTCACCTGGTTAGACTGTTAGCTGGTGTACATCAGTATAATTATATGGGTTCGTGCATCAATGACTGTAGTACCGGGAAATATATTTCCAAATTTCCTATGGCTTTATAATCTACCTAACAGCATAAAAGCAATGGCATTTCCCTTCTTATGAGATGAAAAGTATTCCAGGATACAGGGTAGGAACTTATGTTTTAAACTAATTGCAGAGTAGGATGAAATCCTTTCAGTGCTTTAAGAACTTGTGCATCCTTGCCCACTGTCCTAGTTAGTTCAACTGAGACCAGTTCATCAGGGTATGGGTGTAACCCAAAACTGTGTATTCTATAGCCTTCCATGCCATTTCCCAGAAACTGTTATCAATGAACCATTTACACCATCTGCCCATAGAGCCTGACTCCTCAGGCTATAAACTAGGTGTTAAGAGGCCTGTGAGATAGGAGGATGCTCCTGTCCTCACACCCTTTGTGGAACTCCCCGCCCTGAGGGAAGTGAGCATTTCTGCCTGAACTGCAGGATATATAATCTTGGAGTCTTGGAACATTTCCACTCTGTGGGATCCAGAGAAGGACTGCGGCTCATCGCTCTCAAACAGACCCCACACTATGATTATATTTGCAATCACCACATAACAAATGACTTTGGACTCAAGCGGGAATGAGGGTACTGGGTTATACATTTGGAATTTAAGACCAATTGTTTGTTTGTATGATTGTACTTACTGTATTATTTTAGTTTCTGACTTAGCCTTTGAGTTGAGTTCATTTTTGCTGGTTAACTCTTAAACCAGCACACCCACCATTGCCCAGTATAAAAATTATTGAATATTTGACATACAATGAGTACCAAAATGAAACTCATGAATTTCATCAAAAGAGCAGTTTGTAGATTTTTTTTTCTTTTGATAAGGGAACAAAATGTACATATAATAATCTAAACTTTTTGCTCTCATGGAGCTATGCACTTGGCTGTGAGAATCTAAAATATTGGGCACAGGAAGTTCAATCAGCTCCTCCATAGAATTCTTTTTAAAAAGAGATTAAAAGTAGCTTCACAAATTAAGTCAGTGCAAGATTATGATTTGAACAAAAAGTAACAGTTTCCTACTGTTATGGGTTTTTTCTGCTGCAAAGGAAAAGCTGTCTCTTACATACACAAAAATATGATTCTTGGCTTTTTCAAATGTATTACAGCCACAAAAAATATTTAACCATTCATTTCAATTACATTCTGCACTGTAGAATAAAGTGTAGTGTCTGGAGTTATGCAGACTTAAGGCTCTCGAGTGGGAAGCAGAAATAAATGAAGTTTCAGAATAAAATGTTCATTACAACTATCTCAAGCTTGACACAAGAAAAGCTTGCTTCTCCTATTACTACAAGTCAATACATAGCAGTACAATATAAGTGTCTTCCATTTTCCCCTATTTCACGCTAGATTTGTCTGATAGATGAGTGTACTTAAGTAAATAGCACATGCAATTTTAATAGGACAGGTGCTCTGAATGTACAGGGAAGGTCATTCCTATTATTTCAATTAACAGCATAAGCTACAAAAACACATGAGGGTGAATTAATTTAAAGCTTCAATTTAATGCTACTAGTAAGGACATCCTTAGGCCGCTTGGTTGTCTTGACAACTCCTGCATCCCAGCCTGCAGAAGCCAATCTCTGCTGTTCCCCTTCTCAGCATACAAACAGTTCAGATAGTACATTAGCAAAGAATATGATGCCCATGTAAATGTTGAAATATTTTTGTTGCCATAGAGATAAGAAGAATGGCAAAAATACAGGAGCACTTGACATAATCCAAGGCAGACTTTTAATTAAAAAACCTCAAATGACAATGCCAAGATGGCTGAACATACCATAGTGCTTTTATGCTAACCTACTGCATACAAAAATCTGAGTCCAAATAATATACTTGCTGCTGAAGGAACTAAGAATCACAGATAACTGGTAAATTAAGAGACCCGGAATATTCAAAAGCTGAAATAATAATGAATTTTTTTAATTAATCATTATAAAATAACATTTTTTTAAATGGTAGACAATTCATTACAATACCGTGATTTTATATATGTTCAGAGAAACAAATGTCACAAATGTTACTGGGGAAAAAAATCTAAGCTTGAAAACGACAGTAATTGAAGTGTCTTGCAAATGATGTGACTAGGCAAAACAACCTTTTACCGAGGGAGGATCACTATTTCAGCTATATGTCAATTTTAAATATATGTTCAGTTCCACACCTACACTTGCAAACTTACAAGCAACGCTGAAGTCAGGTGAGTCCCAGCAAGTAATCAGTTTGGCATCTACATTTTGAACATACCAGGAATTACTTAAACTCAGCATGTTCTTACCTGATGAGATAGAAAACCAGGCATGATAAAGTGTAATAAATTATCATCCTATTCAGTGACTTCTTGTCTTCTTCCTGAGCTTCACTAACAACTTTTAAATATTTGACTTTACAGCAAAATTAAAAGTGGGGAACAGGACTGCTCTGGTAAGTCCCCAACAAAATAGGAACCATTCTGGCATGTGATTAATAGGCATAGAATCCCAAGGGATTAGAAAAGTATACGCTTAATTAATGCTGCTGCCATTTTTTATAGAGCTGTCTGACTTCAGACTTGCCATAGACATGTTTTATTTACACTAAAGACATCAAAATGTTGGCCTGAGTCCAAATAAATATTTTATGCCCTTAGTGTAAGGCTGGAATTCAGTTCTAGGTGAAACACAAAGTTTTGACTTAGGGCAGGTTTTCACTGACCTTATTAGTCGCATTTGGGAATTTTTTACTCTCTCCTAAAGTTTGTAAATGGGCTTATGCTCTAAATTCTAACCTACATAGCTTATGAAGAGACAGCTCTATTACTGCTAAGATTAAGGCTGAATTTGCTTTCTCTCCCTTTATTATTGTAAAGAAACTGTCTAAAATTTCACCAAGACAAGTCTTCTAAAACATCTTCTCTGTTCATGAGCAGACCTTAAGATTATCTTATAAACATCTACTTTACAAATTTGTATCCAGCATATCTCAGAAACTTAGCCGAATCACAGATTTCTGTAAGAATCTCTTGGCTAGATTGATTTTGCTCCCTCAGAAAATTGTATGTCATGGTAGTTCTGTGTTACGTATGTACATATTAATATATCTAAAAATCTACTTGTGCAATCTTAACATATGTATGAAAAGTACCAGGAGTTTGTCAAGGATTTTGCATATAAAATGGTTTTTATTTGGAATATTATTTTGTTTTATTTTTTGGGTAACTGAAATAAGAAAAAAAAATAAAGGAAACTTGTTTATGGCCATGTTCCTGTCAGTAAAAAGAAAAACAAAACCCAAACCAGAAAACACAGACAGACTGGAATGCAGATATATTTGCAGCTACATAGGGAGCTGAAAGTCTCCAACTGAGGCTTTCATGGAGATTTAACTGCAGAGGCTGAGTTGGTTGCTGCCCCAATCTGCCGACACCTTTCCTGATCAAACCCAGCCCCAGATGATAGTCATCTCTAGCAGTTTGCTAGAAAGTGTCCCCCTATTAAACTGCCGGAAAATGCAAGCAGGAGCTGATACCCAGGGAAAGGCAGCAGAGAGAAACACATTTACAGGCTCTTCCCAGGCACAGGTGCTAGACTGTGGTCACAGTGGCATAGTTATCTGTGTGAAACTACAGTCAAGAGATGGATGAGTTGGTTTTGCCTTTGAAATTAGTAAATATCCTTTCCTTTTGGGTGTAAGCATTAACAATTAGCTATGCCTGTTCACATTCACTGTGCTGAGGTACCTTCCAATTAATGCTTCTGAGTAATGTAATGTCTTTATTTTAACTCGGAAGACATTTAATGTTCTAGGTCTGGGATTAATTTCTGGTTGTCCTGCTTCTCACTATCTGAAGCTGCTAAGAGCAGGTGAGTTGGTTAACTTGACACAGTCCAACCTTCTGGCAAGGTATTACCTGTAAGGATCCCAGACTCAACATCCTGACTTTCCTGTTGCCTTCATGAAGACTGAGGTCTTCAGCATTCAGGGCATCCTGGAAGCCTAAATGGTCCCTAAGGCTTTTGTCCACGCATGACACTGAGAGAAGAATGTCTTTTCCTAGATAGCATTCCTTTCTGAAGCCATTGGAAAGACTTAGTGAAAGCTAAGCAGTCAGTATTAAACTTGTTCTCTTTTGAGATGTTCTGTATGCCTACATAGGAAACTGCCAGATCCCAAAGGAGTACAGGAGAAGGAAATTAATTCATTTCTGTAACTTCTGGTTCAGTCACTTAGCTTAGTAGATGATGTTCTTTTTATTTATCTCTACTGAAACAAGGGGACTGTCTCTTCCCTCAGGAAGGGAAAGATCTCTTTGGCAAATCACCTCTGAATAATCCAAGGATCAAGGAAATGTGTTTTACTCCCCAGGGAGAGAAGAACAGCACACAAGTAACAATGGCAAGTTGTCTCTGGACTTTCTTAAAGTAGCAAGTAAATGTGTTGCTGAACTGGGCTTCAGCTGCTGCCACTGTATCTGATATTCAGTACCACTATATTACCTTTCTCGGGTTGACACAGGGAAGCCTGATCAGTGAGATACTGAGGGAGACTATGTGAGACTAATGTTTCAGTATAATTTCATTTTTACAAAAACTACAAAAGCAGAATTGCATGGGAAAACGTAATTCCAATTGATTAACAGATTTTGTTACGGAAATCTGATTTTATTTTGTTTCATAATATGATTATTCATTTCAGTGAGTCTTAACGAAAAGCAAATTGATCTCAGAAGTAGTGGGACAGACTTTTTAGCAGTTTGTCTCCCAGCCTCACATCTGGGAAGCTCAGGCTGGGGAGGTGGCAAAACTCTGAAGCAGCACTCTTTCCAGGCACTTGCTCTCTGTTTCCAGACATCTCAAAGGAATGATTTGATCTCCAAAGAACACTAAATTCCAAAGAAAGAAGTATTTTGCTATAATTTTTCAGCCATCTCTGTATTTTGCTTTATAAAAGAATTTCTAACAGTATCAACTCCCTATTGACTAGATTACATCATAAAGTAAAAGAAACATACTCTTTTCTTTGTGTCCTCTTTGCCACCCACCTCTAGTGCCATTCCATGGGTAATTTGCATGGTTATCTTTCACTGACTGCCATTTTCAGAATACCTATGTGCTTGGGTAAGCCATTTTCTGAAATAAAGCTTAGCATAAGAAGTGCTGTCTTGATCTTTTAAAAAATTCCCTTTGTTAAATGCATTCAAATAATACCAATAACAATAACAACAGTTTTTGCTTGTGACTGTTGTAGTAAAATCCTTGAGTCAGTCTTACAATACCTGCCAGATGTGTCGCTCTTTAAGTATTATGCCCAAGCAATCCATGTTAATTCTACTCCTTATACTTACATTTGGCCTACAATTTTACGTTCAACATTTACGTGTGTACAAATACCGCGAAGAGGATGCACAGTAGCCTGAGCCACGTTTATGTTACACTTCTGCAAATTAACATGTAGATCTTTAAATGAAGAATGCAGAGCCAGGTAAAAATGCTTAATGCATCTCTGAATATCCATTTTAGCTTGGCATTCACATGAAAAGCCACTTAGAATTGTTACGCTTCAGCAATTCCCAATCAACTTACTGACAAAAAGGTGGGTTAACAGGTCTAATTGGTCTTTCCATTTCAAATACCAGTAATGCAATGAACAGATTGTTCATAGTAATAATAATCAGTAGAGTATTTATGACAAATCTCTCAATATGTTTGTATTTAGAGAGACTAAAAATTGTTTTGAAAGATGTGTGTAGGGTTAGGAGAGCTAAAGGTATTAATAAAATTAATTTCCAACTAGTTAGACTGCTTCTTCCTTGTGCTTGTGTAGAATTGAGAGATTTTTTTGGCTAAATAAAAGGTAAGTTTACAACCCCCATCTGTGATGGTTTCAACAAACTTCCCTGAAAGTCTTTCAGTAAACTATTCCTGTAGTGAAACATGTCTGTCTGTGTCAGAATTTAATAAAGAATCCTTTTATTTATTTCCTTTAATAAAGAAAGTGGATTCCAGCATCTTTGAAAATCTGGAATGGTAGATACAAGCTAGGAGGCTTATACAGAGGTTATTCTCTTCACACTTGAAAACTGTACTGAAAATGTTCAAAAGCACTGAAAACAAATACAGTACATTGTAAACAGTGAAATCATAAACATTAAGATGAAATGAAAATGTGTAATAGCTTGTTGCAGGATATGATATGATGGGTAATTTCTTATAGAAATTAGAATAGAAAAAGGCAAACCTATCACGCTACCTCACTCATTTTCTTAACAAAGTGGAATTTGTTGTCATGAGAAGCAGATCCAAGATGATCTCTGTTTTAATTAGGGTGTAGATGGCAGAGCTACATAATTTAATTCTTTAATTTACTTCCTTCTGTTATTGATATTTTTTTGTATTTGTTAAAACCAAGTGTTCCCCTCCCCAATTTGAAATATCTGATAGCAATTTTCCATTCTGACTTTTCTCCAGTCTTAGTGGTGGTGTTTGGATGATCACATTCAATTTTTCTCTGCTTTTATTGCCTGTATTCTCACCACCACTTTTTTCAAAAATACTTTATATCTTGCCAGTATACAATCTAATTTTCTGTCTCAGCAGGTTGCAGTTACAGCTATGATGCCTTCAGTACTTCAAAATATCTTTGGTGCTTCTTACTTGTTTCTAACTCTCATTCATCTACGAACACTTCAAATGGTAGGGCTCGTAGAGAGAGGTAATATAATTTATTAGCCTAAACAACACAGTTGGGAAAAAAATGTATCCAATTGGGTGGTTTTGACATATTAATGCTTCTAATTTCTTTTCTTCCAAGAATTACACTTTCTGCCTTATTTTATATGCTGAACAAAATCAGAAAATATTGAGCTAAGATCTAAGTCTGTGTTGCCTCAATTTCAATCCATGACGGTACTTTGAAGAAAATCATAAAGGAAAAGAATCTCCTGTAAACAAGGACAATATTCTGAAAAATAGACTACAAGTAGCACCTAGGGAAAGGGTTGGTGGGAAATGGATGCACAGACGTAATGTAACTTGTAAGTAGAGTCCTGAAAGGAGGAATCTTACTGCCTAGAACTGGGTAACAGGGGTGACTCAGAAGAGTAGGAGAAAATGCAGGGGAAAATGACCGGGAAGGGATAAACTTGAGGCAAAGACATAAAAGAATCAGTGTCCATGTTCACACACTCCAGAAGTTCACTCAAAAGCTTTAGGAGCAATACTAAGTATAAATGCTCATTTTTCCACTGATACCAAACATTCCCTATGCCTGTAAAGCATTAGGACTTGACAGTTTTATATTTTGACATGTTTATACTGAGACAAGTTGTTTTATGTCAATCAAAATGGCCTCTCTGATGACTTGGAATCAGAGTAAATAAGCTTTGCATTTAGAGATATAATCCCTCCTCATTCTCCACAATAAAACAATTCTAAGAACATTTAATAAATGTCAATGGAGCATCCCTATGTTTGTTTTGTCTGTAATCTCTGATGACACAGGAAGAATGCATGTGAACCAAATCTTAACCTCCATTTCTGTTGACCTGAATATTTCACAGGTGGCTTGGTGGCTGATCCCAAATGATACACAAACGCACTATTGTGTGTCCTCATTCTACGGATGATTAGGTGAGAAAGAGAGGGAGAGAGGGAGAGACGGAGACAATATATGATGTCATGGTACTGCAAGTCTATTTGGGATGGTCAGATTGCTCACACAAACAAAGACAATTCATTCTGCTGAACTTCTGTCGCTCAGGCAGGTTGTGAGGCAAAGTCCTATTATCTACCATGCCATGTGGCTAAGAGATGGCACACTGCTCTCAGGCAGGAATTGTGCATATGCATAGCAAGATGGATTTACAGAATATCTCTAGAGATAGAGTCCTCTGCAGATGATGTGCCACAACATACTCCTAGCAAGAATAAAAGACTTGCAGCTGATACAATAGCTTGAGAAATGGCTATACTCAAGATCAAAAGAAGCTGAACTGCATAATGTCAAGGAAAGGAAAGCAGAAAAGAGCTGGGTTACTGAGGACTGGAAAAATAAATGCTTAATCATCCAGGAAGATTGAAAATCATATCATAGGCTGTCTCATGAAAGCCTCAACTTTGCGCTGCTTGTAAGCAATGCTTCTTCTGTCAGCAGCGCAGCCATAGGAGGCAAAGTTGTGTGCCACCAACGCACATGCTGTAGCTTCCAGGGTTTGGGCATGCGTGGTGATGAGTAATTTAAAGTGCCCTTCCAACCACCTCCTGTACAGGAGGCAGGGTTGCTTTCACTCATTCATCTGCTTTGCCCCAAACTACTTCTTATTGTATAAACATGCACGTGATTGGGGAAATAACAATCAGAGCCCAACAGGCTCAGCATCTCCCAAAGTCCAGGTTGGAGCAAAGCAGTTCCATTCTCCCTTATGTTTCAAAAATGGCATCTTTTGGCCTAATTTTCAGAGGTGACTAGTGATTTTGATCGCTGCACCGATGCACCAAAGGATGAATGCCCTGCAATTTCCAAAGAATAGGCTAGTTTAAATCATCTAACATCTTTTGAAATTTCAGGCCACATGACTTGCCTAAATTGACACTTATGCAGGTGCCTGTGTACAGGGATGAGGGAGAAGGAATTCATGTATTTATGAGAGGGTGCATTAGCTCACTCCTGAAATGGAACATGAAAACTGATTAAAAATAGAAGACTATTCATCCACCACTAAAAATAACATTAGACTACCTCTTCCTCACACAGCCACTCAGGGGACTAGGCAAGCTGAGGTGAGGCAAACTAAATTAGAAATAAGACAATGAAGTCAAAAGGAAAAATATCCTGATGGAAATAGGGCCATAAAGAAAAAAGTTTCTCAGGTGTTTATGTAAATGCTGGAAGTAAGGTAAAGGTATCAAGGGACCTCCTGTAACTGCACATAAAGGGATTTTACTTTATGGGTGAGTGGAGCAGAATGATTTAAAACCTTGGAAGAAAAGGACACAGAAGAAGAGTACACAATATTGAGGCAGAAATTGTTGGAAATCTAAGGGTTTTGACCCATTGTCAATCACCAAGGAATAGCAAAAAAAAAAAAAGGTTCAATTGAATCGTACATTTAACCAAACAGAAAAAATACCCTGTTCTTCACAGACCAGATATCAGCTGCATGTCATTCAAAGTCAGCTCAAGAATATTAATTTGACAATTGTGATGCAAAATTATCTTCACACTTTATATGGGATCTTCACCTTCCTCTTTATGAAATGTAGGAAGAAATAGAAGATTTCTGAAGAAAGACAAATGCTTCATCTCTTTTCTCTTGAAAACTAGAGGAGACACTTTCCCTCCCATGTTTTCTTTGATGCAAACACCAAGGTCAGTGAGGAAGGAGAGGAAGGAAGTGCTCCAGGTGCCAGAGCTGAGGTTCCCCTGCAGCCCATGGTGCAGCCCATGGTGAGGCAGCTGCGCCCCTGCAGCCCATGGAGGATGCACAGATTCACCTGCAGGCCATGGAGGAGACCCACGTAGGAGCAGGTGGATGCCTGAAAGAGGCTGTCACACCATGGGAGGCCCATGATGGAGCAGGGTCCTGGCAGGGACCTGCTGACCCATGGAGAGAGAAGCCCAGGGTGGCCACCATAGATTTAGGGCAACATAATAAACAGGCTTTTTATTGCTTGCGGTGCCTGAGGCTTTAAATAAGATGGATCTATACATCTCAAAGATTCTTGTTCACACCTACACAGAAACAAAGTTAAACTAAATTAGTGTTTAGAACTATAAGCCAGTAATGCTGTAATAAATTAATCTCAGTCTATGAACAAAAATCAAATCCTGGTATTATTTTACATATGTATCTGTATGCAAATGCACACATAAGAAAGCATAACTTTACCCATATCTAAAACTAAATGTTGTTACAACAATTAAATATGTATTAATTTGTCCTGGAAGAGGTTGTCCGGAGAGCCTGAGGAATATCCATCTTTGGAGATGTACAAAACCCATCTGGAAGTGGTCCTGGGCAACCTGCTGTAACTTACCCTGCTTGAGAAGGGAGCATGGACTGGATGACCTCCAGAGATGCCTTCCAACCTCAACCCTTCTATGATTCTGTAAATCCCCTGCGTTTCATCCCTTATTCAAATATCCAGTATTATTAGCCATTTGAAATTCTAAAGCTGTGGGATTCAAAACATCATCAAAACATAAAGGCATTTTTTAATTCCCTTAGTAGGTCATTTCTGGTAGTATTTACTACATATTTGAGTCACTGGTGGCAATCCTAATTAAAAGTAACTTGAGCTGAGAATAAACTGGAAACTGAATTGATCCACAGTATATTTCAACTTAGAACTAAAGTAGAGACTTTCACTTATTAGCTCCAGTATGTTATAAGTAGAAAGCATGGCAGACAGCCAGTGCCCCTCAGATTAAGATTTTATGCTGATTTTCTATAGAACTGTGTATAAATAAAAGATTTTTCTCATTGTGAACACTTTCTATGCAAGCAATAATTAATAACAGTAATTAAATAAAATTTTATCACTTGGGATGCTTTTCCTCTCAGGCCTGGATCCTACAGGTTTTGAAAGCCATGGCAAAATCTCGATTTTAGTCACACATGACTTCGCCCATGAATAAAGACATTAAAGCTGACATAATCCTATTTTAGCATAATTTTGTTACTTGAAATTGAGAAAGCTTCTATATTTAGCAGGTGTACTAGCATTACTAGAATAAATTCTTGAAGAGGACCACTTCATATTTATGAAATACAACCATCTTCCAGATTCCACTGGGGCATTGAGATAATCGCTAATACAGTCAAACTAAGCAAAACCACAAATGCCACCCCACCTCAGCTAGAAAAAGATTAGTATGTCAACGTTCATTAAATCTGTTCTCAAAGGAGCATGTCCATTTTTATTGTCACTCAGAGTAGCTAGGATGACAAACAAAGTAACATCCTATGAATACCATCAGGAGTTCACCACACCATATCAAGTAATGTGACAATGCAATCCATGGATTAAAAACCAAGATGTTGCTTGTAAGAATAATTTTTAGCTCATTCTGTATATCATTGTATTTCCCAATTTGGCACCGTGAACCATAAATAATCCTATCATTTATTAATTACATTTTCTAACCTAGTCAAGAAGAATCCTGCAGTGTGAAGCAGCAGATCATGAATAAATGGTTCATTGAAAAGCAACTCTTATTGCCAAGTAGTTGTAAATTAGGGTTGTGATAATTACCTACTTTAACCTTTTCAAACAGGTTCCTCTAAAAAGCTCCAGGATGGATGTTTTATTATAAAAACTTCGACCTCCAATTTGTTTTGCATTATGACAAAGGGATGCTGTGATTAAAAATTTGGTACACCATCTTATAAAATATCCAAACAGTAGATTTGTGAATGTTTGTATATATATGTACAAACATATACACATATGCATATAACCATAAAATGCTCATCTATTGTGTACCAAACACAGCTATAGAAAACACAATAGGCAGCTGAACTGCAACACGTTGGTGAAGCCAAGGTAGCACTTTACTAAATGCACTGTGAGAGTGACACCTTTACAGAAATAACCCACGTATTGCTCCTTGCCCTGCTGATCATATAAGCTGTGATTATTGAGCAAGGAGGGGCCCAGTAGGTGTAGATTTGTTAGGGGAAGCAGCTGGTGCAGGGCACCTGAAGTCTGCACTCCTCAGGTGTTTTTATTTCAGACTGGCTCTGTTCTATTCCCAGAGGCAACATGCTTATTAGTGTTTGGAGTGCATTAGGTGACTCCAAGAATGCCTCTTCTAGTTTAATTTAATCCCAAAAGAATCCAAATCACACACTAGGAGGGAATGCACTGTGTGGGAATCACAGTGCATTACATGGAGTCAAAAGGGTGATGATTTCAAACACCTAGCCAAAATAAAATATGATTCTTCTGTGTTAGCAGCACAGGATCATGGACCAGCCTAGAGGCAGCATAGCCATGCTGGTCCTGTTAATGCTACTAAGATGTCTGCACAACTTTGAACAAGGAATTGGCTCAAGTACACTGGCATGTGGCTGTACCTGGCCCTGTACTGCCACAGCAATAATGGGACAGTGCACTGCCGCAAGCTAGCCAAGCCAGCAGTGGAACTTTAGAATAGGACAGAAGGACAACAATAGGAGAAAATTTAGCTCTTAATACGCTTTCCTTGGTGGTCATAAGACTCATCATTTTTTCCTCTTCTCTTTCACCATAGCAGGACTGGCTCTAAGGGAAAAAAAAGGTGACCACCTGCCCTAGAAAGAAAATAGCAATTGCATATATGATCTTTGCTATTGGTGGCAATAATTGTTTCTTATCTAAGTTAAACAGCAGAATAAGAAAGAGTTTTAGGATTCAGTGGAGAATTTGGGAGGTAAATTGGGGTTATCAGCAAACAGTCCTAGTTATGCAAGCATGTAGCTACAGAGAGCACAGAATCAAAACCTAAAGGCACCACCGAAAAACACATGAAAATGAACCAGAAACTCATAAAACAGTGTGAACAGTAAATACTGCACAAAAAACTCCCCAAATTAACTCCAAAACTATCACTCAAAATCCTCTCAAACCTTATCTTTGTCCATTGTATCACTACCCTTCCTGCCACATGGAAGGTCTTAATTTTAGACTTATTCACTTGTGTTCTCTTTCACATGCCACATTAGATTAAAAAACCCAGTCACAAACACCACTCTGAAGCTCTCTTCCAATTCTCTTACCAATCTTTCTTGGCATTTGCCAGAACAGTGGGTTTAGCCTGTAACTGTGAAGCCATCACTCATATGGAAACTTTTTGTTGACTCTCCTTTCCAGTCACGTCAAATTCACCCCTTTATAGCTGTGCATCATCTCCTTATTCCAATCTGTTATTTAGCCAACTGATACCTGTCAAAATACAACATGTGGTTTTATAGTGTTTCAGAACTCCTTTAACGTACAGAAACAGAAATGTCAGATTCTCTACATTCTCTTCTTCACAGAAATAGTAGATATAAAATCCATTGAAATCAGTAAGTTTGCCAGTCAGCAACAGAAGTGGTGAGATATTTTGTTACAGTTTGGGAGCGAAGTACCATATTCTCAACTCACAAAAATGTGCTTAATCATTCTCTTTCTAGTCATGCAAAATGTGTTGAGAATAGGATGTCTTGGAATCATGGCCTGGAGGAATTGCCCATTCTGGGAACAAAACAATTTGCATGGACAGCTTTGAATAACCAGGATAGATTCTTTGAAATACATTTTGCAGATAATGCAGTGTGTTAGTTCTTTCTGAACTAGGGATAAGATGATGTGCCCTAAGAAAAAGTAACTTCTGTATATTCAGTGCAGTTGTACCAGGCTTTGTGTTCAAATAAAGCATCTCAGACCATACCTTACTATTTTAATATAGGCTGAGGTACCAGGTGACTCCACAGCGCTGCCTGTCTGTCCCTGCTTCATTGCTACCTACAGGTGCCTCAGAGCCCCTTACATCATTTTTTTTTCTACTGTTGGGTTTCCAGTGGTATTTTCGCTCAAACCAAAATTTGATGCCATGCTATAGCGAAGCATCAATTTCCTGAATACGTGGCTTCCCTTGTCCAGGCTGCAGCATGAACACCTGAGATCCAAACCCCGTCTAGTCATAGGCAAAGGTGGATATTTACTATAAAGGCCATTTGAGTACCCTAGAGCACAAAATAGGCTTACTCCTTCGAAGCCACTTACTGACATAGAAACAATGAAAAAAGCACAAGACACGTTTTTTTTACAAGGAATAGGGTCCAAGACAGGTAATAGAGCAATGTGAGATTGTTTGAAAATATCACTATCTTATCATCTTCCAGGGGAAAAGAATGGTTATTTAATGACTATTTGTCAACGTAGAGTCATGGAAGTGACTATCACCTCTAAGACTATGTATAGTATCAATATTTGCTTGTCTCTATGGCTCAAAGGTTTAAGATACAGGAAAATGAATGAATGTGTTTTTAATATGTTTTATTTCTCCCTGCTCCCTCTGTGGATTTTTTCCAACAAAGACATGAGTGGCAGAAGTAGATTTAATGATGATATTTCGGCTTTCACTTTTTTGGTAGTACTTATAAGTGGTTTCAAGATATGAAACAGGTGTTTCAGCATGTTCCATTGGCCAGCATGAGTAACATTTTTCTCCCTGATGTCATCGTACATGAGGTATTCAGTAACTGCTATTTTCTGATGGAGAATACATTTAGATGTGCACTAGGAAGAAAGTCAGCTGTTTCATACATTTTGGTTGGTCTGTTAAACAGGAATCAGGTTTTACAAACTCTTGTTAAGTGACAAAAAAATCATACATGAAGGACTCTTGTTTTGATTCAGCCATAGTGACACTAAAAATTCTGACTATAAAAAACCAGATGAGTTCCAGAATGTTTTCATTTTTTGAAAACCAAACATTTGTCACCAAAATAACTGCAATAACACATCCAAGGAAGTCCTGAAATGACCCCTGATGGCTGTCCTTAAATAAAATTTGAGGGATGCAAGACTTCATGGGCCTAAATGCATTTCAGTGCTCTGTGATCCACTTCTTGATAAACACGGATTTTCCCTTCTCTTTCAACACCTCCAAATGCAGGTCTGGCAGACAGTCAGAGGGTAGACTGTCCAACATATGTATATGCTGCCCAGAGTATCTCTATATGCTTAAGGAACCAGGACTCTAGGATGCACCTAGACACATCACTGAAGTTAAATCCAGCTTTGCTTCATTGCTAGCTATGAGATGGAGGCTAGAAGGGGTATTAGAAAAAGTGATTTTGGGAAAATATCACCTCAGTAAGGTTAGAAGAAGAGGAATAACCATAATTAAGATATGATAATTATACAAATGATAAAGCAAGAGCTGTTGGCAGGATGAAGAAGCTGCTGTAGAAGAGGATAAGAGGAACCTAAGGGCAAAGTGAGCCATTAGTCTCCTTAAGCCATGAGTGCCTAGCAAGTGTGGCATTTACCAGCAGTGGCTTGATTGTGATGCCTAAAATGTTGAGGAAAAAAACCTCCGTAGCAGTTAATTGAGGGTGAGATAAGGAAAGGGTTTAATTTGTGCCTAGGCATAGATGGTACAAGATGCATGCACCGGCCGTGCCTGAGATGTTGCAATTTATAATACTATCTGTCCAATCCAAGTTTTGTCCATCCCGTTGCTTTTGCCCTGGTCCACCCCCTGGCCCACCCCCTGGGAATTGGGTCTGTGGGCTTTTGGGACCACTTCATCATCTTCACCATCTTCAGAGCACAAAGGGTACACAGTAACCCAGTTCTTGACTGTGTTCTGTTGTTCAGGCCACGATATGAGTGTTCTCTAAACAGCAGATACCTTGTCTTGACAAAAGACTAAACATTTCTACTGAATTCGGGGGTAGAATTGATATGAGCAGCATGGAATGGGGTAAGAGGGTTGAGGAATGTGTAAACTACTTGTGCTAAAGGGTGAGGGAACAAGGGCTGCTGCTTCTAAAATCTACTTTACTACTTAACTACTTATAAAGCTTATAAAACTAGGAAAATAAGAAAAAAACAGGTGGACCTTACGGCATCAATTGCCATCCTATATTAAAGCCTGACCTCTATTTCTCTGGTGCTGCCATAGCTGCCTCTTCCCAACTTAGGACCCTAATGTGTGTCCAGGGAAGGCTGGTACTGAGGCATGGCAGAAGCTTGTGAAATTAATTACAAAGAGAGCTGAGCAGATGTCATGGCTGAAACAGTCTTTGTCATCAGTTCAGGTCAAATTTAGCAAACATAACAATGGAAGGAAAAACTCACTTCAACAGATTTTTTTAAAATAATTTTTATTCTGAAAAATAACTTCAATTGTTTTAAAAAAAAATCATTCTGCTAAAATCTGAAAAGTGCACTAAATCTTTGGTTTCACCAGAGATGACTTTTCTCTCAGAAAGTCCAACTGATTTTCTTTCTGTACTAACCTAAAATGTGACTTCCTTCCTCTGATGTTTTTAAATAGGCCACATAATCCATATAACCCATAATTCACACAAGTTTCTTTACAGTCATGTTACACTGTTAACAACACTCGAGGGCCTTCTGACGTGTCCTTTCCCCTTATTTAGGATTTGGTACACAAACAGCACTGATAGTACTTCTCAGTTCACCTAGCTAAAAAATAAGTATTATTTAAGATATAACCAAAAGCTGGTTTAATTGTAATTATTGTTGTTACAAATAGGTATTTTGTTGCAGTCTTTTCCTTACTACATAAGTTTTGCTGGTACTGTCAAATTTGAAAGATAAAAAAACATCTTTCTTGATATTTTTGTAAGCAACAGAAAAAATACCAGACAAAAATACATTTAAATTGTATTGTCAAAACCCCACATATATCCACCATGTATTTCTATCACAAACTATGCTGTAAGGGAGTAAATTTATTACTGCACTTTATAGCCCAGATAAATGGTGGAATAGAAATAAATAATTTCTTTGGTATAGAACCGATTACTTTCCACACATAAGTAACTGTTCCATGTAAGTAACCAGCCCTTATTGTTTAATGCAGCCACCAGAAAATAAGCAATTTTCAAGGATACTTTAAGCACAGGCAAGAACCGATGCTGGCCTTAGTAAACATCAGACACCATTGGAATCTGAGCTTCCCTTAAACATAACTGTTAAACCCTGGGCTAGACAAAGTCAATCACAAAACTCCCATTAACCAAGGTTAGGCCTGGTTATGCATTTGGCTTTCCTAGCTGCTGATGTCAGTCACATCGAGGCGTGGATGAATTACCTGAGCTCACAGACACCCTGCAGCAACGGCTGTAGGTGCTGGCAACCTCCCAGTTCATCTTGGCTAAAGGGTATCCCTGAGATCCATGGCTCAGCTTCTGCATTAGCTGTCCTACATAGAGAATCATAGTTTACGGAAACTACTCTCTTATTTTGCAGTGACTTTTAAAACAAGTTTCATTGATTGTACATAGAATGAAATGCAAATCCATACACATGGCTCAAATATACAGCATGTACAGAACATAAGTGTATCAGTTGCTGAGAGTGAATGCAATTAAATCAAACACACAGACCATTTCCCATCATAATTGAAAGGAAAAACAAAACCAACCCATCAGGTCAGAAAAAGAAATCCATATCTCAGCCCTTTCAAATTCCTTTCAGATTCTGGGTACCAAATACAATTTATAATGGAAAACAATCTGAGAATTGTTTGCGCTGAGTGAGTGATAGAAGGAAAGTGCTGGGGAAGACCCATGTTAATTACAACAAGCAATGTTGACAAAGGTTAGGGCCATACAAGTGTCTGCACACTGTCAGAACAGTCACCTTGTCAAACCTGTGGGCAGAAGGTAGGCAGCTTCTACTCTTCCATCCTCTCTGTCATTAACTATTGATCCCTTCCTATTTTTAAACTTCACACTAGTGACAAATGAATAAATTGACAGCTTAATTATTTGTCTGTCCTAAAGACATTCCCAAAGCCTATCCTCAAGGGGAAAAGCTGCCTACAAACGTCCATATAAAACCAAATGGGAAAAGCAGACATACTCAGAAGAATATCCTGAAACACCGAGCTATTTCTGAAACTGACTCTCCTCTCTCTGTTCTGGAGTCAATGCAGATAAATGCAACTTCCATCGGCTCCAAGAAGCCAAGTCGACCGTACCTTTAGAATTTCAACACAGGAGGAATTGCATTTGACCAGGCATTGCAAGATCAGGCCAGAATGCTGTTGTTTGAAATTCCTGTTAGTGAATGTGGACCTGTAGCCTTTTGGGGATGGATCGGTCATCCTCCAAATGACTCAGAAGGACAGAAACCACTTGGTGATGCTATTGCAGACCTTCCCAGAGCTCTCTGGCAGAGGATGAGGTTTGGCCTCTGACATATCCTAGACCTCAGGGCTCTCAGGAACCTGCCCTAAAGTATTGAGCTGCCAACACAGCACCTGCTCCTCACCCAAGGCCTGTGAGCAAAATGCCAGCAAAGCAGAGTGTTTCAAGAGCTAATCTGAGCAGACTGGGAAACTTTGTAGAAAAGACAATTCAGTTTCTTTGCAATGGCTGTAGAGCCACAGAGGGACATGTATGACTTACTTCCGCCTTTTTCCATCTCTGTCAATCTTCCCAAAGTCCTTGCTCTCTCTTCTTCCATGAACTGGAAGTTTTTATTCTCTGTCATTTGTCATTTAACTGCAGGAAAGGTGCATTCTGGTGTTTTACTTTTGAGCTCTCCAGTCCTGGGTAACAGCTTCCAGAGGCACACATGGAAGCTTATGCAGGCAATACCTTCCCTTTCTGTTGTCACAGGCATTGGCATCACCTTCAGTCAAGGTAGCTCAATGGTTAAAATTGGCTCTAACACTCTCTTTCTAGGGCTTTTTCCCTTCTTGTCCCACTGAAAACAACTGCTCAAAGCAACAATTTCCCACTTGGCTCACTGAAGCCTTAGGAACTTGCTGATATGGACTAAGGGCAAGAAAATTGCTCTATTTGTTGAACTCCATGACAGCTGGTAATTATGATAAAAAAATCCACCTCAGTGTTAAGGTCTGTTCTGTGGAGTTAAAAAGTAGCAGGGTTTAAAATCCCCTTAGTACAGAGGCATGACAGAGCAGAGAGAAAACTGGCTGCCCAGTTGTATGGGACATGTCCACTTCTCTGAAAATCCTAATTAATTACCATTTGGTATCTCTCTCGAGCGTAAAGATCTGTTAGATTAAAAACAAAATAGCAATAATCTTGGTAGATAGTAACAATTTTATTTGTATGCATGTATTGCACATAGGCGAACAAGAGTTCTGTGCTTGCACTTCCAACCTCTATAGGATTTCACCCTGCACACTTTGTTTAGGTCAAGGAACTTCTCTAGGACTGAATAGAAGACAATGTCTGGAATAACACTGCAAATGTAATGGACAGAGTAAATTGACAGCAGCTCCAACTAAATTACAGTTTAAAAGACAAGGGAAGACTCAAGGGACATCAAACAAAGGAAACTCTAGCTGACCAGCGCTCAGGTAAAATTGAATTGGAAATGTTCCCTGACTGATTAACATAACAAAAGTCCCTGCGTTTAAAAAGAAAGTCATTCTGCAGAAATAAGGGGGTGGGGGGAGAGAAAGAAACTGATCTTCCTCCAAACAACAGTAGTTATCTTAAAAATATACATTCAGAGAAAGATCTAAAATATTAGTGTGAATAAGAAGGGTTTTAAGCTTTTTAATGCTCAGAAACATATATTTTTTTAATAGACGACTATGATTTGAAAACATCTCCAACATAATTTTCCCTATTTTTGACATATAAATGAGAGATTTTAATTAAAGATTTTAAATTAAAATTTGGAAATATATATATTTTAAAAAGGCAAAGGAAATCAAACTAAAAATTAAAATACGTGTGCACAGCTTTATTTCTGGAAAAAAGTAAAGTCATGTGAAGATATAACTGTTGGGGAAATCATAAAATTTATTTCACAGATCTACAGATTACTAGACAATCTAATATGTTTAATATGTAACAACAGTATTTTATTAGTCTCATCTCTCAAATACATAAGAAACATGGTTTTAAATCAAATGTTTTCAGTAGTGTTTCCCTAGTTAGATAAATTTTTTTTGTATTAATAGTGTATCTGCATGCTTGGAGCATGCATGCAGGAGCAAGCAGATCAAAGAGGTTCTTCATAGTGTTCAAAACTTTCTGTATCACAGTTTAGGGAAAATCTTGTCTTGTCACAGTGTTGCCTCTAAGTGATGTTGTTTTACCATCCCGAATTACTGTGTGACACAATGCATTTCTTTACTGCTTTGCTGGCGGTGATAACCCCTTAGAGGAGGCGTCAGCAGCCAAGCCCCTGCAGAGGCCAGGAAAAGCACAACTACACCTCTTTTCCATGAGGGTGATCCAGCATCTCAGCTCGCTGCCAGTTTGTGCTGTCTTGTCTCCCTGCCCACCAGCTCTGAGACAGGCAGCTCTCCTAGTGGTGCACAGAGCACAGCTTGCCCCAAGTTCACAGCTCACAGTCGGCCCTTTCTTTGTCAGCTGCTCTGTGCAGGGGAATGTGAGAGTCGTGCCACTTCATCTAAAGAGCCACTGACACTGCTGAAATAGCATATATCAGTCTTTTTGCAGTGCATTGGTTCTTGGGTGATGGGCACTTTTTAAAGTCTGGATCTACAAATAGATTCAAGTCTGTGAAAAGACAGCAGTAGCAAGGCTCAGAGCTCAACTGAGATTTATTAGTCTCTTGGTTCTTATTTATTGCTAACAAGTTTCTGGTTTACGCAGAATCCCAAATGCATCACCCCACTGAGAGGTCTCCAATAGAAGAATATGATTTGAATCAGGGAGCTGGTCTCTAATAACTCAGAAGAAGGAAGAGCATGAACTGGAGTAGGAATGTAAAAAATTAAAGCTTCTCTGGCTGAAATGTTTTGCCGAAATATATCTAAGATACAAGATGGAGCCCTAACAAGAACACTTCTTACAGTAGATGAAAATGTTGTGTTCCATGAGACAGTTAAAAATAAAGAGGTTGAGCATTATGACTAGCCATGGCAGGGGGATCTGTTGGACCGCATTAGCCTATAGATTTCATCTTTCCTGCTTGTGTGGCTGTACTGCTACTGTGCCTGCTTGTCCTCTCCAGTTCCTTCTAACTGTCTGGAAATTGCAACCAACTTTCAAATCTGATACACAGAAAATCCCCGTGAATTACAAGGCCTGGGTGTCAGCAGTGGTAGTCTCCTTATTAACGTACCACTGAGTCTGGAGTAAGGGAGGATGGTAGGACCACCAACATGTCCTCCATGCACAAGACAGGGGACACAAAGCTGTTGAAAAGTGAGCTTTGGTAGTTGCTCTACACCTTGGAATGCAGGTTTAATTAAATTAAGTTACTCTTTAATTCCTCTGTTTAATGGGGGGATACCAAGGGTGGGTGGTAGTTGCTGGAATAGAGGCAACTGCACAACTCTAAGCTCTCAAATTTCTCTCTTCCAGACTCCTGCTGCTGTCCCAGACAGTCACAGCCTCCTACCAGGTAAGCATCTGCCAGCCCAAGGTGAGTGTCTCACACGCCCTTGGCTATGCAAAATGTCTCCTAATGTGTGCATTTGCACACATCCATCATCATCATGGCTAGGCTTTGCGAAGGAAGATTTGGGGAGGGCTCTACCCACATTTGTTACAAGCACACTGGTGGCTAAAAAGGCCAAACGGCACACATCCAAGGTGTTCATCAAATGAACAGCTACTTCAGGAGGTACAGGGTGACATTCAAATGATTGGCTCTCTGGTTCTCCTGTTTCATAAGGTGGACATTCCTTCACACAAGCCGTGCACACACACGCACACACAAAAAACACACTTGGAGGGGCTTAATTTTCACAGCACATCAAGGACTCTGACTGCAGCTATGTACTAGACAAATGCATCTGACACAGCCAAGAGTGTCATAATCTCTCCATTGTGCTTCAGCATCCAACAATCAAACTGCAGGCTAAAAAAAATATTTAAAATACAAAATCTTCCTTTTCTTTGAGAATATACTTGCAGAATGAAAAGAATATGAGGTACTAAAAGGACAGTCAATTAATAAGCTCTATGTTGCTATTAAACTGTTAGTCAATAGAAAATGTGTTAAATAGTTTGCCTGGTAGGACAAGCTCAAACAACTGTGTGTGGTTCTGTAGAACTGACACTGAAGGGAGGATTAGAAGCTACGTGCTACCTGTGAGACCTGCCTGAGTAGAGGACAAGATAGCAAAATTAAGAGTTTTATGCAGGTTTGCTGTGTATGTGATAGCCAGGAAATTCTGACTATGTGATACAGCCATAAACCTGAAAGTGCCTGGAAAACATCTTTCATACCAAAACTTTAAATAAAATGCTTACTTCATGAGCAGCTGTGATTGTGTTCGGTGCTTACATGATCGCAGAATCACAGAATCGACCAGGTTGGAAAAGACCTCTGAGATCATCAAGTACAACCCTTGATCCAACACCGCTGTGGTTACTAGACCATGGCACTAAGTGCTACATTCAATCTCATCTTAAAAACCTCCAGGGACGGTGAACCCGCCACCTCCCTGGGCAGCCCATCCCGATGTCTGATTACTCTCTCTGTAAAAAATTTTTTCCTGATATTCAACCTAAACCTCCCCTGGTGCAGCTTAAGACCATGCCCTCTTGTCCTACTGCTGTACTTGTTTACCTTTTCTGTTCCTACTTTTAGAAAAGTTGTCAAGCAAAGAGAGTCTGAATTATCACCACTTTATTTTGGATTATGTTCTTCATGGAGAGGAATATGGTGGTTGCTTCAGCTGACATTTTGTCCTTTGGATCCTTCCAAGTACATACACTGAGACTGCACCAGGCATCCAGTATGCCTGTAAACACTTGCACAGCAGAGCTAAACAATGAAATACTTCAGACATCAATCACCCTCCTTAATTATGCATTTTCTTCGCAAACACACATTCTTTTCTGTTGGTCACAGAGGATGGTATGTGGGAAATACAGGGAAGACACTGGGAGATCTGTGTTGAGATCCACTTGCCACCACCGCCTGGCTCATCACATCTGTGTTGGATGTATCATTTACCTCTAACAGCAGTATATTTTAGAAAGTGTTAATTCACTTCCGTCAGGCAATCAGATTGTTGCAAAATATATAAATTCTATATACAAATACCATCAGATGATGCAGCAGGCAATCACTGTGGTAATTAATCCCACATTTTTGTAGTTGAAGTAACAATTCTCATTTCAGGATGGAGTTTGAGTAAGAAGAGCCTATCTATATCTGTAAATGAATGATATCATTATTTTGGGAAATGAAAGTTTAAGCTCTGTAAAACATACAATCCCATGGAGATCTCAGCAGGGGAACTTGTACGTGCAGGTGTTTAATGTGATAAGGTACGTTACCATTTATCTGTGTACTTACAGACAAATATTAACATAGTCATGAATTAAGCTTTTAATCCCTTTTATTATAAATTGAATATCTTTATTTTAACAAACATCAACAATGCACATTATTGTGCTCCAAACTATTCATTACTATTCCCCACAGTGTACCATTACATGATACGCCATAATACATGTGTTAATATAATGCCAAGCATCTGCTTGAGTATTCCATAGTATATTTCATTCTCTCCCTTTCTCCCTTTTTGTTTAAACAAAGAGACAATCTCACAAAAGACACTTTTTATATAGGAAACCACAGAGCCATTCAGCCTCACACTGGAGAAGGACAGTACCGCAGTGTGTGCCATTTTCTGATGATTCAGGCCCTAGTTCCAAGTCTTCAGATTCCTTGACAGCAAGAAATAGACTCAGGAACAAAGAAAAGGAACAGGTAGATGAGAGGAGGTGGATAGAAATGGTGGTGCTCAGATAGGGTCACCAAAACAGTGTGCAAGTAATTTGTCCATGATTTCCAGATGGCTTTTCTCAGAGCTGCAGTACCAGGACCTGCTGGTGCTGGCACCTGTAGAGAGGGGCATTTACTCAAACAAGTAACAACATCAACTTCAGAATTAATTCCTCAGGAAAACTAACTTTGGGTTGGGATAACAGGATCACAGAATCTTTATGGTTGCAAAAGACCTCCAATATCATTGAGTCCATCCGTTGACCAAACAGCACCATGTCGACTAAGCACTAAGTGCCAGGTCCCATGGTTGGTTATCTGGGTGGGTTCTGCTCACTAAGAGCCATGACCACAGGACTGTTGTATGTATAACCTCAGGTCAGAATTTGTATTGAAGAAAGGCAAGCAATGCTAGCTCTACAGATTAATTGAAGAAGTGAAGTTTGTCAACAAAAACCACATGCACAACTTCTCTTCCTCCCCCCCCAACCAAACCAAACCAAACCAAACCAAACCAAACCAAACCAAACCAACAAAAAAAAAAGGAGAGGGAGGGGAAGGGGAAGGGAGAGGGGAGGGGGAGGGGGGAGGGAGGGGAGGGGAGGGGAGGGAGGAGAAATACTAAATTTCATCAAAGGTTGGGCTTGTGCTTTAATTTCCAAAGAAAGTGTTGCTGAAAACATATTTCAATAGTTCAAATAAATTGTAGGTAAGCAGGAAGAAAATGGAAAATGGATGATGGTACATGGGTTATGTTTTAAAAGCTGTACGTTGAGTTTAAACAATTCAGTGTAATATGCATTATCCCCCAAAAAGCTTTTGATTGTTTTATTCCTTCAAATGTGCCCTATTTAAATATTTTTCAAGCTTTACATATGGCATCTATGTTATTAGCTCTGTAAAGTGTTTATATGAAGTCTCAAAATGCAATCCTCAAGGCACTGTAATTTACAGAGAAGCTAACACTGTCATAATAACATCTTTATCCTACAACAGATCAGAGCTTAAAGTAATATTGTAAAATAAAACAAATCCCATTAAATAAAACAGACCTACCAGCAGTAAATACAGTATGCTGAATCACCCTCGAGAGAGCATTGTGGAAGCCAGGCTGTGAAAGGGTGCTGAAGTAGACCAATAAAGCAAACAGTGGGAAGTGAACAGATTACAGACCCTGCTAAAAGTTAAATATAGATTCTTTCACCTCTAGGTCACAGGGGAGAATGGAGCCAGACTTCTATATGTAGTAATTAAATTGTTTGGGGAGTTCTCTTCAAACAAGTCAATGGCCACACAATGTCCAGGACTTAAGGGGTACATATGTATTTTCTGCATTACAAGGAACAAACCTCCGCTACAATAAACACCAAAACTGAACAAATACAGAACCATGTCCCCACAGTTGTTAATTAGCTGTGCTCAGAATGCAAGATTTTAAACATTTGTTGGGTTTCATTAGCAAATAAAGCACATGTCCCAGTGCATGCAAAAAAATAACAACAGAACACAACTAACAGTGCAGAGGAATCATCAGGGTAGTATGCTTGTCAAAGAGCACCTGGCACAAACCCATGACTGTAGTGGTAGGGTACTAACAGGCTTTTATGGGAATAAATAGGATTTTCAGTCTATTTTCTGCTATGTGGTTGCATCACTTGTAAAGTGCACTGTAAGTGCCACCCTCTCCCTCCACCATTCTGTGAATTGCTGGCTGGCAACACCAAGCTGGCTGACTATATTATTCTCTTCAGTCTCTGTTAGACATTAAAACAATTATTTCAGGATAATTACTACATTTGACATGTTTTTTCAAAACTTACTGAATAAAATTTTAGATTCTGGGAAACATTTTGCCACTGACTTCAGAGAGCCCAGGATTTTACTCTCTTGGTATTTATGTGCATACTAAATGATTGGTGCTACTGTCTTTGTACATCAAAACAATTTCATCTTGTTCTGAAGTCCTAAGATATACCAAAATGATCCTGAAAACTCACAATTTGACCTATCTCAATTTGCCTGAACTACATTTCTACTGAAGTTTCTTTCAAATGTAAAATATCCATCACTGTACTGATTGCAGAATGGAGAAAAATATTGTGGAATAAATAATTCTTTCTTACTGAATTGGGAAGAATTTGGAAAGAAAAAGCTGCTTTTAAGTATAAACTATAGTGACTTAGTAATAACAACTGCCATATATTTTTAAATTGAAGACCAGCTTTTTAATATGTTGATAATGTGTTCTGTTAGTCATCCCTTCTTCAAAGTATTTTTTCAGATTTGAGAAGTCAAAGCAAATCCCAGCTGTCTTGAAAAACTACAGCTTTCTCATTTTTAAACAGTTACATTCTCCCCCTTGAAATGTTGAAATTTTTGATGAACATGTCCTCTGAAAATCAGAAATAGAATGTGAACATTGTTTTAAGTCATTGAATTAGATTACAGTAGCTTCTTGAAGCAAGAATTGCCACATTTTCAGTTTTGCACAAACACCAGCGCTTGGTCAACACAGTATAAGCGACAAATTTATGATCGTGTTCAACTACCCTTATCTCAGATCTTGAGCAAACTAAAGAACCCTCTGAGCCTTATGGCATCATTAAATTTTCTTCATTTTCCATGTGAAGGAGACTCAGACACTGACATTGCTGCAGTCAAACAGTCTGAGATGAGGCAAACAATGACATGTGTCTCACAAAAAAAAACCCAAACACAAACCACTAAACCACACCATGAAATCCACAAAAACAACTTAGCAAAATCTCTTCTTTACACATAAAGATATGAAAAAATTCAAATAAATCCAAACACACGTCTTTTTACATGAGAAACTGGATGAGATCGTGGCTATGGGATAATCATAAAGTTGAAAGTTGTGGATACTCATAGAAAGTGTTTCAACTTTCTGCAAGGATTTCCAATCCATTATTTTGCTCCACCAGCAATATATAAACAAGGTAACTCATAATACCTTCGTGCTTAAATAATCCTCTTAGAAAAGTCTCTCTACCCAATGCATAGCAAATGCAAAGGCTGTAAACAAGCTCTCTTCTGTTAAACTGAATCCAAAGGCATGGAGTATGTCAGATCATGACTATGGAAGGAATAAACTTAAAACAAAGTAAAACATTTTACACTGAAAAAAAACTTTCATTACCATATAACAGCTATGGGATCCCAAATAAAAATGAATAATATAGGGAAAAATATTTTCATCCTTTGGGTGCTTATTCTAAATATCTGTGGCAATTCTTCAATTAGTCAATGGTAAACAAGTCTATATAACTGTCCTATAAAGTCTTCAGTGAGATTCCTAACACAGAAGGAATGTGCCTGTGCATGTGTCAAGGACAAGACCACCCTGTTAAATGCCACAGACACTCCAGGGTCACTGATGTTCCAAGGCACCCCTTGGGGCATCTTCTAGCCAGGAGAGCGTAAAGGAGACCCAAGCTCTTTCTCCTTCTTTCTGAAGGATGAAACACAAAATTGTTGAATAAATTTTAAAGCAATAAAACACTATTAGTTTACCAGACAAGTAGTTCCAAATGTTTTTCCCATTCACGGGCCTTCAAAACTCCTGTAACAGAACCTGACTCAAGCTCCTTCATATGTGTAGACCATTATATAACATAATATGAGATTAATTTTTAAAAAAATAATTTTTATTTTTCCCAAGTAGCCCAAAATTTACCAGGGAAAGACAGACCTAAAGTCAAAAGCAAATGGAAAATTAATATATATGTTCTGTCTTCAGCACACAGCAGGCCACAGGATTTCATTATCTGGGTCTTTATTGCTGAGGCCAAGCAAAGGTATGTGAGATACCCAGTTTTGATCTAAAGACTTACAATCCACCAACACCCATAAATTTTTCACTACTATTACAATGACAAAAAAAAATTCTGTATCTCCAGTTTAAATCTATTTAAGATGAGCTTCTAGCTGCCTGAACTATTTAAGCTTTCTCCTGTTCCCTCCATCTCACAGAGGCACCATACACCCACAGTGTAAAGAATATCTAGACCAGTAATTCAGAAGGACAACAACAGGAAGAGGAAGTCGATATGGGTTGGGTTATCTTGACATTACTAGAATAAAATTATCATCATTTCCTCTTTCTATTACTGCAATGTCAAGAGGAACCAAACGATACTGGAGCAGTAAGTTGCAAACTGCCGTAATAGCACATGCCTAAACACAGTCATGAATGCCCAGTTTAAAGATGCTAAACAAGGCAGAAAATATTATCTTCATTTTACAGAGTGAGAACTGAATGACAAGATCTGTTGAAAACCTCACAGATAGTCTAAGAGTTCCAGGACTTCCCAAGCCTCTTAAATCTTATCCTGTTTTTTAGACACAAGTTACTCTGATTTATTTTCTCAAACCCATCACTTCAGCAAAATTTTAGCAAAATAATGTTTGCAATTCATTCTGGGTCTTCACTCTGATCTGAGTAGTTTTCTGTGAAAATACTCTGTCCAAAAGTCCAACTTATTTTGAAAAGGAGCCTTTTTCTGCACAATGTACCTCTTGGCTGTTTCTGGAGCAGCATGCAGAGATTTTGGAAGCTCTGCAGATAGACAGAGAAAAAGCCTTAATTCCAAACACTGTACTCATGAAACAAAAATGATTAATTTGGCTTTACAAATCACTCCTCAGTGCCACTTGTCACATCTTAACTAGTCTATCCTGAACTTTCCATTTGCAAAATGACATTCAAACATAAATTAATTAATTCTAAATTGACTCCCTGATGTGAAGACATAGTGTAATAAGTTATTCGAGTTTCTTTGTTGATGGAGGAAACTGTGACAGAATTTAGGAACCCCAATGCCTAGCATGTCAGAGCAGTGTGAGGTTAGGTGGCATGATTACCAGTGCTAGATACAAAGAGGTTTACAACATGATGTTTTCTTCAAAGTGACTCTCTGAATGCCACATTAACAGAGTTAGGCCCATCTTTAACAGAAAAAGCTTTTCAGTATTTTTCTTTTAAACAACACAGAGTTGAAAAAAATCCCACAAATAACCAAAATGGAATAGGATACATACTGCATATACATATACAATATTTCTTGTAGAAAGGTGCATGCTATATTAACTTAAAAATTTTGTAGGTCTCAAAAGCCAAAGTATATTTACAAATAATCAACTATTATCATTTATATATTTATTAATGAGTATCTGGTATCTGGTTCACACATTAATAAACAAAAATACTTTAGGTCATGCTCATATTAGACTACAACCATGCCATCAGTAAATGAAAATCAATTTAAATCAATTTAGCTAGGATAAAAAGTCCCCTTCCCCCGCTGCAGCTCATCTGGTGTGCTAACAGTTCCCAGTGATGAAACAGGTGCTTGTAAATTAATTAGCCTACTGAAACACACCTTAAAATGAATTTCCCAGAACACCCTGGCAGTGAGCCATCCTGGTCCCACGAGCTGATCAGTGTTCTGTAAATATTGAGATTTGATAAAGTAAACGCTACTCTGGCAGCAGATGGTTTGGAATGCTCTGTTGACATTGCCTGCGATTACTTGGATATGAAGACTTTGCTTCTCATAGACCTCCTTTGGGAGCCACTGGAGGACTTGATCCCCTCTCCAGCTATTTGCCTTCTAATTGAAAATCCTTATTCCCAGATGGAGCATAATGCTACTGCTTCAGGCGTCTAGCTCTGCACTGCTTGACTGTTGATACATGGGTAATTGCTTTCAGTAATGCAGGTTAAATGTGACATTTAGTGCTTAATAAAAATCATCAAGGCCAAAGCCGTTTATCATTCTTACACTTGGGCTGTCAGTTCTAAAGGAATTTTCAATTCATTTGAATTCTTACTGAAGAGGTAAGCAGCTCCTCCCTGGGAGAGGGGGAGAGGCTGGAACCAAACTTGGGCATTTTTTTTTCCTTTTTTCTCAGACTTGTTTGCCAACAAAACCCCTTTAAAATTAACCTATCAAACATGGCAACTATCTGCTTTTGTATTTAGTATGTTGATGAATAATATATAATCAGCAGCCACTGCATACACAAAGCACATAAACCAGATGCACTACACTGCACCTTCTGTGGGTGGCTGGAAGCTGAAAGTTATTCCTCTTGTAACATAATAAAGAAATGAACCTGAAAGGAAATGGACTGTGCTGAATCAAGTAATTTCAAACTCTAATCACTGAAAAATGAAGACAACAGCTTCCACGTTATGTTGGGCATGGTAGCTCCACTTTGCTGAGAGTATTTAGGGTACTTGCTGCAGTGCTCTATCTTTTTTTTTTAATATGATCAATCCTATTAAGGAAAACAGTCTAATATTCTCATTACGTTCTAGTGATTTGATAGGAGAGTAATGCTGCAGTCCACAAAACTTAAAAAGAATAGATTTTAAATGAGGGTAGGCTGAAATCCTTGCTTTCCAGTTCCACCATCAGAGTTTTACAGATGTGATCTTTGGAGAGGGTATACAAATCTGTGAGTTTTAACCACCATGACATAGGTAGGCTGATAAACATTTGGATCACTCCTTCTCCCATAAGTTCCTTCCCTTGCTTCTTTGGAAATAAGTAGCTAGCTAACTGGCCAAAACCCTTTTCCATCATCTTTGGAGGGATTTTTAAGACATCTCTTGCTAGACTTTGTGACAATTCAAAGGGAGAAAGAGGCCTTTGCACATCAGCCAGTTTGACAGTAGGGGGCATAGGAAAGATTAAAAGGAGACTGTCCGTCAGAATGGAATTCCCAGCTGCATCCTTCAGCTACCATGAGCTTCTGTTTATACCTTTCTCTACAGTAGAACCTTTTTTTTCATATTGGAAATTTTGCTATTAAAATTTTGCGATTTCAACAAAAACAACAAACTCCAGAAAATTAATCCATATTTTGGTGGTAGGGAAATTTACCTCTGCACTTCATGTAATTTGGAGCATGCCTTGAAACACAGTTGCTGTGTATCTGCTGTAATACATTATCATTTTAATGACTAAAGCAAATCTAGGCATAATGGTGATTTGGGTAACTGAAAGCCAGCACAAGTGACAATTTAATTAAAATAGTAATAATTAAAATTAATAGTAATGAAAAAAGTATTTCTCCAGATGCTGTTACTGATGGTATTAACTTCAAGCTCATAACCTGACCGTGAGTGAGTGGTTTTCATAAATATCAGCTTCTCCTTTTGGGAGAAGTTTTTATTTCCCTTCTTGCTTAGTTCATTTTGTAAAGCTCAAGCTCCCTTTGCTATATGTTCATTAAAATCAATAGCTAATTCTTTCAGTTTCCAGATCTCATTGCCCCTCACATTTTGTTCATCATATTAGACTGTTTGCCTCATCACAGAAAATATAAGAATTTTGAGCTCGTCTCTGCCTTAGGACAAACCTTGTGAAACTGAACTTCTGCCCTTTTGAGCAAGTAGACTTGAGTGTCTACGAGACAGCCCATGCAGAAAGCCTGACAAGTCAGAGCAGAGGACTCATTTCAACTAAATATGACATCTACAAAAACTAACAACTTCTGGTAGACATCAGAGGGCATGTACATAACCCCTCCTCCACCCACCTTTTTTTTTCAGGAATTAACTGGAAGCATGCTCATTTGTTTTTAAGATACATAATCTGGTGCCAGACCCCTTTGTTTGTAGTAGGTTTCTAATGTAGGATTCTCCATAAAGATACTGCACTGCTAAAAACATTTACAGTGCCTCTGCTTTGCCTTCTGTTCTCCAGGAGCATCAACCCACTTGGCCCCCTCATACACATACCTATATCTAGAGTTGCCCACTCTAAACCAACACAGAAAAATACTTGCTATAGAAGTATTCAGGAAAAGCATAGAAATAAGTATTTCCCCTTACAAAAAAGGCAAAGAAGCTTTGTCATGCTGCCCATACAGAAGTCCAGGACAGATCTTGGATTTAGAGAGGTATAATGTGGATCGCTCAGCACTCCTGCTGCCGCCTACAACACTTCCTAAATGATAAGGATTGAATTCAGCAGCAGATTGTTTGCTGTAGATACTTTGCTCTTTTTCATCTGTGCTGGAAGATCATATATTAGGAACTCCTCTAGGGAAAATAACTTTAAAAAAAAATATAGTGGATCCTAAGTAACTTAATGAATAATAAAATGTCTTGCGCTTCTGGGACTGCAATTTAAGGAGCAACCTGATGTTTTAGGTAAAATAAGTATTGTAGTCTTGGGACCTCACCCCACATTTCTGTAGGATTAACTATAGGTAAGGCACTTTTTCCCCAGTAAGAGCACACATTTCTGGGAGTCATTAACAAACTCCCACAGGACAAGTGGATTTTTTTGTCACCATCTCCCCCACCTCCCTCATCCCCCCCAAAAAGTAGGACTTACTAAGTAAAGAATAGTAAAAAGAAAATTAGGCTGGGGGATGAAGGGATTGAGAGCAGCCCTGCCAACAAGGACTTGGGGGATGCTGGTGAATGAAAAGCTGGACATGAGCCAGCAGCAATGTGTACTCTCAGCCCAGAAAGCCTGCTGCATAAAAAGCAGTGTGGCCAGCAGGCTGAGGGAGGTGATTCTGCCCCTCTACTCAACTATCATGAGACCCTATCTGGAGTATTCCATCCATTTCTGGGGTCCTCAGCACAAGAAAGACGTGGACTGTTGGAGCAAGTCCAGAGGAAGGCCACAAAGATGATCAGAGGGCTGAGCACCTCTCCTGTGAAGACAGGCTGAGAGAATTGGGGTTGTTCAGCTGGAGAAGAGAAAGCTCCAGGGAGACCTTATAGCAGCCTCCCAGTACTTAAAGGAGACTTATAAGAAAGATGGGGACAAACTTTTTGTATGTGTAACAATAGCACAAGGGTTCATGGTTTTAAATGAAAAGAGGGTATATTTAGGCTAGATATAAGGATGAAATTTATTTCAAGGATGGTGGTAAAACGCTGGAACAGGTTTCTCAGAGAGGTGGTAGATGCCCCATCTGTGGAAACATAAAGGCCGGGTTGAACAGAGATCTGAGCAACCTGATCTAGTTGAATATGTCCCTGTTCCTTTCAGGGGAGTTGGAGTAGAAGGCCTTTAAATATCTCTTCCAACCCAAACTATTCTATGACTCTATGATTCTGTAAATGCCTCTTCAACACATAGGCAGTGGTGCTAGAGTACAGACTCAATTAGTTAAATGTAGCAATACCAAAAATTTTGTGTAAAATATACTTTGTCCTCTCACCTAAGGTATGAAAATTTACAATTAACTAGTTCTAATGCATATGTTCTATTACATTCAGGCTCATTTATGATATGAGTAGGCTGTTCATCTACTATATTCTACCTTGTCATAGGACACTATGAATTCCTTCAGCACTGAATGTCAAAGAGTGTTTTTACAGGAATTTCAACTGAGTTCAGAAGCAGTGGGAAGAAAGCTGCACGGATATTGAAGCAACAAGGTACACAGTGCATATTATCCACCCCTTTGGGAAGTGATGCCATTATCAGAGAAGTACCAGCCCAGACCTAGAAAAGTGTCTGAGGACATCTAGGTTCAAAACTGAAGCAGTAGAAGAGCTGAAAGCACCAAACATGAGCATTTTTTCTCTGGGGAAGAGGCCTTGTACTGTTCTCTGGATAACTGCATGCAGGGCATTGTTATTACCTGTAAAGGCAGCTGTATCTAACCATAAATACTGGGCTGGAAGATCATTTCCAAAAAGGATTCATGGGAGGAGTCAAAGGGTACAAAAAATATATTGGCTACTAGGTACTCTAAAGGGAAAACATTATCTGCCAATCTGCACATGCTACTTTCTTCCCTGTTATACAGACCCATATTCCTGCTTCAAGATGAAACCCTTTTTTCAGAATAGTCTCTGTCTTTGGGATCTTTAGACAAAAGGTTTCATGATGGCTGGGCAGGGCAAGCAGAAAGTTAGAAGTGGGAACTGCTTGCTTCTTCATCCTCTTGCAACAGTATCAGCAGATTTAAATGGGTGGTTGTCGGCCCTCAGGAACCCCAGTGACCTTACTCAAAGCTGAAAGAAACAGTTACTTCACAGATGTAAAATAAAAGATGACAGGTAGAAGAAACGATCATTTAGAATTTGTGGTTGTCACTGTCTTGGTTGCAGATAAAACTCTGAGTAAAACTCACTCTCTCCTGACATACAAGAGAAAATTACTTTGTGACGTTCTACTACTATAAAGAAAATATCCATCTTGCTTCATTTCTCCATGTGCTCAGTGATCACAGCCACAGTAAGTTAAATATAATAAATTTAGGAAATGTTTAGAGAATGGCAAAGCATTCTAACAATGAGAGGTCCCACTTCAGTGGTCTCGAAGCAGCTCCTTTGCTACTTTGGAAGAGCTAAGTGTAGGGTTGGCAAGGCAGGCAGGAGCAGTAGAACCACCTTCCTTAGCACACTCAGTAGAGATCTGGGCTACTAATGTTATTCAGAAAAGACACATTTGAAATGCCAAGGAAGTTCATGACAAAAGAGGCTTGACTGAGGCAAGGCAGTCAGTTGGAAAATGATATTTCAATAGAAGTCGTGTATATCTCCCCTGTGTTAATGTCCTTTACTGTGGTTTAAACTTTGCTTTGAATTCAAACTCAGTTTAGACACTACTAGCAAGGCTTGAGGCGACAGTTCCTCAATTCTAATTAATTATAAGTCTAAATGACCGACTTTGGTCCAACCTTTTGCTCTCTTCCTAGGCATGGTATGAATGATATTAATGTTGATTGGCTTTTTTCATGACTGTATGTGTATAAGCCTGGAGCAGTAGAGCACCACTGGAAGAAGTCCTTGTGGCTTATTGTCTACTTTCTACATTTTTATCTACCGTCATCCAATTCTTTGAAAATCCATAGACCTCTCTGCTGTAAACTTAGTTTATAAGAGTTATCTCCTCATGTCCCTTATCAGCTTTCTTCAAATGTTAGCCCAAAACTCTTGTGCTGCTACTTTATTCTCTACTCTAAGACTCTCCTCCTCAACTTTGTTTCCATCTTCTCTTGCTTTTAACTTAAATATCTTTAAGCAACTTTAATCTTCCTCTAGTCTGGAAGCTATTTCTGGGCTACATGTCTCATTCAACTTTGAGAAAATTATTTTCAGGACTCTGTACTTTGAGGGTTCAACATGCTGATCTTATTCCAACTTCTTCAGAACTTATGGGTTTTACAGTTCCTCTGCATCATCACTCCATTTATTTTTAAATTCCCTGTGTGCAGAGAGCCTGCATATTTACCTACTTAGTCTTATACTGTAATACCCATATACATGCTACTAACGAGTATCTTTATTAGTAACATAGTGTATGCATTAAAATGTGGTGTAATAAACATACATCTGATACACCTAATAGTGTATGTGAGGTGCCTGTCATGATTCTTTAGATATGATATGATTAGAATACAGATTGCCCTGAGTACTAGACAGGTGTTCAAATTTCATCACAACAGTGCATTGGTGTGAGACCCCAAGCAAAAGCAATTGAGGCAGGGTTTACGATTTGGGTGGGAAAAGGAGTCAGTCTCTTAAATCACCAATTCTTTTGACTATGTGCCTGTCTCCTGACTGATTCCGCTACTGTTTCCCACCACTTAGACTCCATGACCTAGTCCCTGGCAGTATTATCTCATCTACCCAGATTTGACTCTATAAATTTAAATAATATTTTAAAATTATTAATAAAGAATTAGCTCTTTTTAAGAAAACAACTGGTTTGGAAACAAGGAAAAATTTCACAAACCCTTTTGATGACAAAAGTGTTGATGACAAGACTTGTTTACAAATTTTTAGTTCAAAGTAGCCTGGACAATTGTTTTCAAGATTATCTACCAATGTTACGTTTTCAGAGAAGGTTTTTATGTCTGTACATTGAGCCAGTAGAAGCATATTTGACCACTAGGTTTGATTCTTTTTCCTGGAAAGCAAAAGGAAAGAGTCTTGCCACAGGCTGGCTGTCACTAACACCGGGTCGCTGCTGACAACATCCTCCTCCAGGCTTACTACAAAACTAGTTTTCAAAGATGCAGATTTTATATGGTAAAAGTCAAGAGGTACTGAGCTTCCTTCTGCAGCAAAGTCATTGGAAGGAAAAACCCACCGTTCTTCATAACTGAAATTTATTTGGTTGTTCTTTATTTTGTCATTCTATCTGGCAGTCAATTATTAAAAATTGAATGCCTCAACATATGGCTACCCAACACCATATATAAATTTATTTCTACAGCTATTTTATTGTGAAACAAATCAACTGTTTGAGGGCCTCTTTCTTAATTTATGCTAGTGACAATGTATAAAGTTCTTAAACCCATTTTGAGATAAATACTTCAAATATAAAAATAAAATGGAGTTTTTCTATCGTCTTAAAGCAGTAGTTTGTTCTATTATCATCATTAGTTTCTGACATTTTCATTGTATTTGAACATTGAGTTTTTAAGGGCTCTAAAAAGTCTTGAAATTCTAAATACTCTTTTAAATGCTATTATATAAGAAAGAACACAATTATTATAGAAGAGAGTTAATTATATTTGGCCTATATCAAAATTATACAAATAAAATTATGAATCCATGTGATAAAATAAGAAGTTATTAATCAAAAACAGACACTATTGCTAAAAAGGAAAAAAGTTTTGCCAGAAAGAACATAAAATTCTTGTTCTTAAATTTTTTAATTAAATAATTCTTATCCACATTATGTTTAAAAATATGGCTGTATTTAAAAAGTTTGGCAGAATTATTACAACCGGGGAAACATCTATTCCTTTAAATAACTGTGCAAATTCATAATTCTCATTTTAATTACGATCCACTGTCCCTAGCCAAAGATATATAACTGATCGCATCTGAAATGCAGTTTAGGCTGAAGTTTCCAATATTGCAATATGCCAGACCTAGGCTGTATTAAGCACAAGATGCACTAGACTTATGCACTGATCTCACATATCCAATAATAATTTACTAACAGATCGGTTAGGCTTGGGAATGGATACTTGCCTTTACTCAACAAAAAACCACAAACAAACAACCTTCTTTTGGAAGGATGAGAGAAAATTATAGAGAAAACTGAAGTGCTGCTTCAGAACTGAAGAAGGCTGACAGGCCTAAGAAAGTTTATACCAAAATAAAGGGTACAGGGAGAATATCTATAATGTAATGCATGTGTAAAGACAAGCCCTTTCTGCCTCTGGAAAGATTTCAAAAACTCAGAAAGATATTTTCAAGCAAAACCCATCAACACCATGAAACTAAATAAAACTGTGCAGCCTTGTGAAAACCCAAGAAGTTATTAATCAAAAACAGACACTATACAAGTAGGTTAATTGTATGGTCAGTGGAATGAAACCAAGGAAAGAAAGTATTTTTTCCAGTCGGGAAAGAGCTGTCAACAGCAAGTTCTAAACAATAGCCTGAAAGGAAAAGTTTTCTTGGCTTTAGATTTTCACAAAGAGTTTGGACAGTCTGAACTTAACAGGGCAAGCATTATTCCTGTGCTTGCAGTGTATTAACCACTTCCATCCCAAATGAGAATTGCAATGTAGCAAAACACTCAGGTTCAAATCTGGGTTCTAATAGGGTTACTTTTTTTTTCTTTACTGTGCTGATCTAAAATCAGGAATGGTTAGTTTAAGAGCAACAAATTTTAAGTGACCATGATGGGCATGGTTACATGAGAAAAAAAATCATTGAGGTAGAACCTAAAAGAGGTTAAGAACACAGAAAATATAGAACAAAAAATCTTTAAGATCTCTACCATAGCCGAGCAAATTCATTTCTAAATTGTCACAGGTAGGGGCTTACTGCCAGAACAGAGAGACAAAGAAAACAAAATACTTGGAGAAATTACAATTAGTGAATCTGAAGTGTATATTTGCAATCTGGAAAACATGAAATTATGATACAGTATAAAAGTCACCTAGAGGTAAAAATGTTTGACAATAAATCCTTTAAGACCAGCACAACTTTCCATCTACCAAAAGTATCTGAGTTGTCTTAAGTATCTGAGTCGTCTATCCTGACCTTCAAAGATAAATTCAAGTATGTAATTTCCTTGTTAGTAATGATCATGTGGTCCAAAACTGTTGAGTTCGTGGTTCACCTAATAGTTACGTTTTTTATTCATCTTTTGTCAACTAAAAAAATAAAATAAAATAAAATAACAATAAAAACAATAAAAACAATAAAAACCAATGTCCAGGAAAGTTTGACTTTCAAATTTTTTGTACAAATGAGGGAAATACTAAAGGCTACTTTGCTCATATTCTCAATTCAGCAGAAATATGTTTAAAGTGTTTAAATACAGGGCGAGGAGGCCTCTCTGTCCAGCAACAGAGATGAGTAGCTCAGGGCAGACTGAGAATATCAAAAGTAATATACAAAAAACTTCATCTTGACATTCGTCAATGCCTGCAAAAGTAACCACCTTTTTTTTGAGTATTGATTGTGTGGGCAGTCTTACAGTGTACTTAAATTCACCAAGAACAGTCTAACATCCAGCCTGACCATGAAAATTCTGTACATTTTTTAACCAATTTCAAATGTATGTTGATTTATACATCTCATCTCTGATTCTGATGATTAGACACTGGTAAGCACACTGTAATACTAAGTATTGCTACATAATATTGAGAACATTACTGATGTTCCGGAATTGACCAGACTCAAAATCATCATGACCTTCCCAAGTTCTTCTCTCAGTCAAAGCAGATGCTCAGGAAGAGATGGACTTAGTGCAAGTTAATGCAACAGTTAACTATGATTTAGTCTTTATGTTTTGAAATAACATATGACATTCATGAAGCAAACAGATCTTTCCTGATGCAAAGTCATCCCGGGACAACAGACGCCCAGAGTTAATGATTACATGAGGTCTAAGGAAAGGAACACCTGAAAGTGAAGCAGTTGAGAGCTGTGTTGTCTGTTCCTTCCAACATCTAGAAATGAAAACACTAGGATGGAGACTTATGGTCCTCTCAGCTGATCTCCTGTACCAAGCTGCAAAGTTTCCCTCTGAAGTTTCTGCATTTCAACTGTATCTGGTCTTCTAAAATCAATACTTTTACAGGTATATGATCTTTCTTCTACTTTTTTGGTGTGGGTTTGTTTTGTTGTTTTGGGTGGTTTTTTAACTGCATGTTGTTTGTTGTCCAAATTCTGCTTGCTTTTGTTTACTACCTGTCCTCTTCCTCACATTGCTTCATTTCTCCCAATTTTCTTGATAATCTCCAATTTCATGTGCCACAAATTCATAGAATAGATCATAGAATGTCTTGGGTTGGAAGGGATCTTAAAGACCTTCTGGTTCTAATCTGCCCCCCCCATGGGCAGGGATGCCACACACTAATGCAGGTTGCCCAAAGCCCCATCCAACCGAGCACTGAACACTTCCAGGGATGGAGCATTCACAGTTTCTCTGAGCAATACGTACCAGTGCCTCATCACCCTCACAGTAAAGAATTTCTTTATAACATCTAATCTAAATCTATCCTCTTTTGGTTTAAAACCATGACCCCTTGTCTATCACCATCTGCCCAAGTAAAAGGTAGCTTTTTCTTATAAGACCCCTCTAGGTACTGGAAGGACATAATAAGGTCTTCCTACAGCTTTCTCTTCTCCAGGCTGAACTATCCCAACTGTTTCAGGAGAGGTGCTCCAGCCCTTCATGGCCCTCCTCTGGACCTGCTCCATCAGCTCCACCTCTTCCTTGTGCTGGGGACCCCAGAATTGGATGCAGTAAGACCTCCCGATGAGGTCTTACGAGAGTGGAGTAGAGGGACAGAATCACCCTCTTGATCTGCTAGCCACACTACTTTTGATGCAGCCCAGGATATGGTCTCTGTGGGCACCCTTTGCTACTCCAGACTGCCTTGGACCAGGAGAAACCTGAACCAAATGTTCTGCATTAATGTTCTGGAGGAAGCGCTCGCTTGCTCACTCTCCTTATGGTGTCTATAGGGTGACTACTGCCAGATGATTCAGCAACGCCAAATTCTGACTTAGGACCTCCCCTTCGTAAGGCACTGTGGAAAGCAGAAACCCACCACATTATTTTTAATCAAGGAAAGCTGAACAATCTTGGATTTTTATAGAGGGTTTTCTGATTGGTATCTTCCAAGACAAGGAAATGTCATCCGTGCAGAAATGTCTGGAAGTTCCAGCTATCCCAAATATTGATAACTTTTTAAAAATATTAATTTTCAAAACTGATTAACCACGATTTTCTGTCGCAACTTATTTGCCCAATCTAGAAGTGATATTTTGCTGAAAGCAATATACAACTCTCTTACAGGTAATAAGTTAAATTATTAGGAAGGAGAGAATAATATGTGTGTTTGCTTCTCTGCAGTGCTGTGTGAGTTTCATGGAGCTATCTTAAATGTTTTTATATTGACATACACATGATGATGTTTTAAATGAATCCCTAGTATCTCATAACAATATTTTCAGTGGTTTTCTGTAATTTCTGTAGAATTCAAATAAGTAATTTCATTATATACTTCCCTTTCTCAAGGGTGCATATCTTTCAGAACACTTCAATGTTTTCATCTGTGAGAAAGAGAGGAATTTTACTCCTTTTTACTCCTTTATATTTGGACCAAGAAGGATTTTTGTGAAGTTTGAGTATTTCTTTTTGGACAGAGTTTGATTAATCATAGCTGAGAGACTGTGGATTCCAGGTCTGTGCTGGCACTCAAGCTACAGAATCGATATTTGTAGAGAGTTTGCTTTCCAATCAGTTAAAAACTACCTTTCTAATATTTTGCACATGAAGACTAAAATACAGTGTAGCTTTACAATCTCAGATTTTCAAAAGCTTTAAGTCTACTCTAAAGATGAGTGGTTTAGGAATATCTGGATACATTGTTTTAGAAGTTATGTCTTTTCAAAAATTTTGGGTTTTATGATCTTTCACTTTAGAATGTCTTACCAAGTAACAGAGTTACTCATGTGTGCATTCACACTACACCTCAGCAGATTTTCAAGTATTTTTCCTGGGGTATTCTGATGTCATGGGTGTGATATTTAATTATTTGGAAACATTCTGTGGAAACAATCAGAACTATGTAGCTGGGTCTGATTCTAATTTATCACACTCAGATAAGCATAGGCTTTTACTCATAATGTAATTCTGTTTTCTCCAAAATGACAGTGTTGAAGGATTTCAGAAGAGTTGTATTCTGTTTTTAAACAGTGGAAATGTCTCTATATTGCTCTCTCCAAATGTTCCTTCTGCATTCTTCAGGACTGAAACTCCAGTGAAAATCTTTTTTAATCCGTATGTGAAATGACTGTTTTGTGTAGCAAAATTGCTAAGGAGTATGATGACTAATGAAATATGAATCTGATTTTACTTTGGTCTAAAATAGAAAAGTCTTATTACCCAGGAAAAAAAGACTTCAAGGACTGAGGATGTAAACAAACAATCCAGGAATTTCAGTTGTATTGTGTGTATAGGACACTCAAAGAATATTTCATATATTATTTTTCAGAATATAAGCATGTAAATATTTACAGGCACAATTCTGGTGACAAACACAATTTTAGGTAGGTCACAGAAAGTCCAGGGCCAGGAATCATCTACAGAAGCACACACAGTTTAATAGCACAAACAAATCCCTAAGATTCTCTGGTAACCTAAGTGTGTTAGATGAGCCAGGAGATGCCTATGCTGACAATTAAATGGACCACGTGCTATGACAAAGCTCATTTTTACGGGTTTAACCTTTCCTCCCCTACATCAGAGTCCCCCTTAGGAGTAGTTCCTGGAATGTACTATCCCCTGGTCCATGCAAGGGGATATACTACAACTGATGGTGGGACAATGACCCAATCTGTGGCTTGGCTTTGTTCTATTTCTAAACATAGCAGTGTCACCTAGATATCTCTCTCACACCATAGAAGACCTCACCAATCTTGTCCTAAAAAATATCGTGACATCTGTAGCATGATGGATTTTGTGCTAAAGGCAGAATCCCCCAGGGAGACAATTGCAACCAAATGCCTTGTAAGTCAAACATTTCTATGTAAAATGAGCAAGCTTTAGTTATCCTATTACTGACAGCTGCACCATATCCCTGTGCCATAGATACAGAGGGAAGTTGGGATTTCTGTGTATAACCTAGTAGCCAAGAGAGTTTCAAATATCTCTGTAGGGATTGGTACGCAAAAAGAGCTTAACAGGTTCATTGTCACTGGAGTGCTAGATGTCTACAGTGGAGGAATCTGAAGGTTCAGGGTCTACATTAGACTAATGATATACATGGGAGTAGCCTAACAGCAGGATATGATGGATTTGTAATGAGTTAATTTTATTCAAAGAAAGTGAAATGAAAATGAGATTCCTGTTTCACTGTAAACCCCACATTACGGCGAGGCATGCAACCAAATACAGATAATTAGCGTTTTGGTTACTTCTCATCTATTATCTTTAGAACAGAGTTTGGTAGGTTCTTCTGAAGCTTGTAATACAATTCAGCAGTTTTGCTGAGATGTTGTACCATGGATGATCCCCCCAGCATAAAATCACAATGGAAAACATGCTAAAAACTTTCATCAGGTTAAATGTAAAATAACTAAGAGCATCTAATATTTAAGTAAAAGCTTTAGAATTCAAGTAATTCTAGCTGAGATATACAAGTACTTCTAGCAAATGTCATGATAAATCATCAGTTAAAGAATTAACTGCACTGAATTACTGAACAGAAATTTAAATACCCTTGTCTCAAGCTAAATTTCTCTCACCTTTTAATGAGAAAGGTAGTTCCAGGGCCACAGTCAGAAACACCTAGTTTTAGTTAATGTATATCTTTGGTGTTCAGTTTAAACTGAGTCAAATGTTTCCTGAAATGTAAACATTATCCTATATAGTTGAGAAAAAATAAATCAGTTTTCCTTTAAGGAGTAAAAGAAATATAAAGCTACAATGTAAATAAGGCTGAGTTAGTGTTACTGGAACCATGACTTTGAATATCCTCACTATTGTACATTTAAATTCTCTACCATAATGTTGCATTAACTTTATTTCTTTTTTACATTACACTTATACCTAATGTTATTCCATTTCCCACTCTTTACAGATGCAGATTAGCTACTGTAATGTTCCTGATGCAAAAACTGTTTTTGGTAAATCATATCAAAATGTTTCATGGAACTCACTGCAAAATGTTGATATATGGAAATTGGTCTTTTAAAAAATTCTTCCTAAAGCCGAAATTGCGTATTTTGAAAGGCACCCCCCCCTTCTTTTCTATCACCACTTCCCATATATCTGGAAAATTAAAGGGAATGGCACGTTTGTGACATTTCAAAAGGAAAGTTCTTATTATTATTAGTCTAACGCTTATTATAAATACACTGTACAGCATGCTACAGTAAACTAGACCAACAAATGTTAGTAATAAAAGTTAAAATCTTGCCAAATTTCTCAGGCTTGCATTGATAATGAATCTCTCCCAGTGAACTGTAAAGATCCCGATACATGAAAAGGCTGCGTAGCTTCGTAGCTTTGAAGCTTATTCATAAGAAAGTAATTTCAGATTATAATTCATGACCGATGACCTATGATCCAACAATAGACTGTAAACTTATTATGGTATTGAATATATGCATTTAAAACATGTTGTGTGGTATAACTTTCACTGGAAATGGTCTCTCCTTTGTTAAATAAACCCTCCGGAAATTTTCTCTTCTTTCTCTAGTCATTTCTTGTTTTTTTGACTTCTTTCAGTTCAGAACAAGATAATGACAAGTTAATTCTAGCTAAGAGTCAATTTTTTTAGGTACTACATAGAGTATTTTTATAATGAATATAATTGTAATTATTTAGATTAATGTACTTAGGGACAAATAGAGTAGGTTCCAAAGAGAGTATTATAAGAGGGGCCATTAAAATCAGGGTAGAGCATAGATCAATAGCACTTAAGAGACTGGTTGCTTTCAAACAATTCATACGAGAGAGGTAAATTATATCAATAAATTATATTATTTCAATGAACAGTACTGGTAACAAAAGTTGAGAGCACAGAACTCAATCAGCTACTGCTCAGTTCATACCAAAATATTTTCCCCTTACAAAAGATCTTACAAAGTCATGCGGCAGTGGAAATGAGGGACAGTAACAAAAAGAGGAGTGTTTTGTTCCTCACTGTACTCTAACAGGAAAAGCTCTGCACTTCCCTTTTTGTGGCATTGCATTTGCTACTGACTTCCTATGAAATCATCTGTGGGTTTGGGGTCTGCTCTGCTTGTCCAAAACCTATTCATGGCTGGTCTTCCCATTGATTTAATTTGTCTAATGACACGCAAAGTAATATTAATGAAATTAAACCAAACCCAACCAAACCAAAAAAACTGGAAGAGAAGGCTCTGCTTGAAACAATATATAAGGAGTTGTGAGTGTGCAAACATATATATGTGCATATACACGTATGTATATATATATTTATACAAGCACAAGTCCGTGCTTCTGCACTGAGTACCTACATGCAGGCAAAACAATACACATGTAATTGCAGGTGTTACTAAGGACAGTACACGCAGGGAAGAAATGGATATATTACAAACTTCTGTAATTTGAAATTGATCACAAGTCATTCTTAGAAGATCCATTTATGAAAGTGTCTTGCTAGCTTTGAATTATATTTATAATCTATCAAGCACTTAATCAAAATGTTACACAGCTTTGACAGAGAACTTTCCTATACTCTACAGGATATGACTGTAAAATGTCTCCCTTTCTTTGACTGTATGATTGAAAAATCAAGCTTTGAAATTTTATTTTAATAACATTGTTAGAGGTCTGTGTATTTCATTTCATTTCATTGTCAAAGTCTAATAGAATAATAAACCTTGATATTTCATCAGCCTTAAGTGTTTTCTTTTTTCTCTCTCTCTTTTTTTTCCCCCGCATAATGGTTTTAGGATTTTAGTTACTTAGTAGATTTAAATTGTTCTCTTGGCATCTTTATTATTGATTCAGCTATCCTTAACCTCCTTGAACATGTAGACACAGCCTTTCATACTTGTATGAGGTGGAAATTTTCACTAAAGCTTCATCTAATTTATACAGATTCTCAAAAAAACTCCCAAAACTTAATAGCTTCCTGGAATTTCTTTAACCTCTTCTGTCTTTGAAAGACATTAATAAAAGAATAAGTGTAATATATGAGAATAATGTTTCTCTGAAAATGATCTTTGATTACAAGTAATTCAGAGGTAAAAAAATGAAAACAAACCATTTTTCCTATCTAGTCCTGATTTTCTTTTTGTATTTCCAACTTGAATGCTCCTGTTAGTTTTATTTGTATGTGTAACTGGTAATAGTGATCACTAAGAGGAAAAAAATCAAAGTTTTTTTTGAGAGCTTAAAATATTTGCAAATTGATTTAATTTCTAAACACTAAAATATAGAATACTTTTGTGGGTTGGGGTTTGGGTTTGTTTTGGTATTTTTTTTTTACCTCTAATAGTTGAAATCAATGTTTCAGCATTATATATTTGCATTTGGCAATTTTCATCTGAAAAGTCAAAATGTCTTGTCCCTGGGTTCTATACCTGAGTTTTGCCCTAGATAACTATCTTTTTTCTTCCACCTTTTTTTTCCCCTTACTGATGTTATTCTGAAAAAAGGGGAGGAATAAGGAACTATTTTCTGGCAGGTGCATCTATGTAGTCTGATATTTATTTGAAACTGAAACCAAGGTGAATGATGGGAAATGCAAGTGGGAACAGATATATTTTAGCATTTTTGACACAGAGCAGATCTCTAAAGAGTGCATTTACACTTCTTCGGGGAAGACTTCCAAATCAGAGCTGACTTCCCCCATGAACTAGAAGAGCAGGAGGTACAAAAGGACTTCAGCACAATTTTAGGCTGTAAATATTGTGTAATTGCATCAACTGTGCTTTAACCTTTTAGTTCTCACCAATTCCTGATTTGTCTGCTTTTTTTTGCATCCTTTCACATGGCAAGGTGAAATATCTGTTCACCATTTGTACCCCGCAGCCTGACCTCTGATCCAGATTGCTCACTCGAAATTCAGTTCTGAATGACTAGTGTTCTGTCAGGCAAAATCTACATAATCTGCTGTCAAAGACTGTCAAACAAATGGTTGACTTCATACACCCCATTTCAGCAAAATGATCAAAACAACAGAAAGGAAAAAAAAATAAAAATCCTTCCTTGGGCTCAAAAATATGGTACAAAGATTGAGAAAATACCCTGGAAATGAAAGAAATCTTTGAAAAGGTAAAACTTAAATTATTCCTGTGAGGATGTAAATAGCTACAGAATGCTGAATGCATAGTCCTAATTTTACTTCATTTGTGGGTAGAATTTTTCTTATTTCAGAATTGAATTCTGTAAATTTACTTATGCATCTATATATAACAAAGTTCTCAGATTCAGAGTCTAGTGCAATTAAGTTTGGGAAAATGTACTAAAGAGCAAGCAATTATATGTGATCCAAAAATAGCATGGGAATAATTATTTAAAGTCCAAAGGCCTTTGTTTAGAAATGTCATAAAACCAGTTGATTGGATATAAGCCACTACTAAAAAATAAGTTTACATATTAGTTTTCCTCAGGGGAAAAAGGGCAGTTAAGACATCCATTTCTAACTGTAATTACATTTCCAGTGCTACGGGTTTTTTATAGCATTAGTTGTATCTTAGTAAATAATTTTCTTTTGTTCTTGTAATAAAGTTCCTTGAGATGCTAAATGAAAAAACTGCAGGCATCCTCCATTTAATCTTTGTCCGTTAAAAATTACATATTTTGCTTTCTAACAGCTTTACGTCCTTTTCATACCTGAGGTTGTTTTCTTTTTACTGGCTTTATACGTATAGCTTTATTCTGTCTCTGTGGTTTTGGTGTTTTATTAATTATTAAACCTTCAGAGATACTTTATGCTTGCCCTGAGAAGCAGCAATTCAGTCTGCTAAAGGTAATGTGCTATTTAGTCTCACTATAATAAACATCAATGTTTTTACAACTGCAACAGTTCTCCACCAGTATTAGCATATTTTGGCTGAGGTATTGTTTTACTGTGACCTGTATAATAAGTGTCACATTAGCAACACAACAAATCAAACGTTTGTTAATTTCCCTCGCTTTCCCACACAGCTGCTAGTGTTATCGTGTCACCAGATTTTAATTAATATGATAAGTAACACTTGCAAGACAACAGGCTGATTTTTCCCCCCTGTGTGTATGTGTGTCTCTCTGTGCACACGTGTAGACCAGAAAAGCAGCAAATAAGAGACTTTTGTGGCAATTGCCTCATTCGCATTTAAAGCAACTCAGTATTAAAAGATAATTCTCTTCCAGCTTGCCCTGAGAATCCAGTGCGTGAGTCTGAAAATATATTATAAATGTACTTGATTTGCCCATTCTACTGTTTAATTTTTTTGTATTTTTAAGCTTTCACTGCCTGAGATATACGACAGGCTGTTTGAATCTGCCTCATTTCTTTTGCCCCATATAAGTAATAACAAATATGTGCCTGACTTACAAAAACCTCAGCAAGTGGGGTTTTTTCAGGTATTGCATCCTACTAACAGAATTGCTCTAGTACAAGTCAAAAGTGCCATCTATTTGTAACAACCAGAAATGCACCGGAGGCCACTGCTGGATGCTTGTGTAGTCTAACCATATGCCTCCCCTGCACGCTGCCTCCCAGCCCAGACTGGGGTCACCAAAAAGCCAAAGAAAAGTCAGCAAACAGTTTGAGGTAATTGGCACGGGAGGTTTAAACACATTTTTGTTTGGAATGTGTTAATCACACTGTGATCAGTGCCTAGAAAGAAATTCTCCCCTCCTGCAGAAGCACCTAACCAGTTTTTCAGAATCTGCCCTGGGAAGCATAGAAAAGAACTGACTTCAAACTGGGGAGCTTGTCATATTTCACAGAGGGCAAACATCCGAGCAGCAATTCATTACAACACATTTTTAATTCAGTTGCAGCATTAGAGATAGATGTATATACATAAACCCATAATTTTATCTTATTATTGTGTAATTATACAATACACAAATGCATTCTTATTAAAGATACGGTACAGCTGAAACTGCCAGTAGCAAGTTACCATTTCTAGTACAATTTCATACGACATAGGATAATATCCTGAAGATTTCACCTCGGCCACTATCAAGGTCTCCCAGTAAGCGGAAGGATTCTTTTTGACATATATGAAAAACAGAACCACTCCTTGAAGAATTTTTCACGTCAGTTGTGTTCTTTATTTTAAGGGCAATATCGAGCTTCCTACAACCTTCAAGTGGGAAGGTAGAAGAATATAACATATATCAAAATGAAAGGAGAAAACCTAGAGCAGCAGGGATCTGAAAGCAGAAAAGTGAGATGGGAATGGGTCTTGCAGAGAAAATTCCCCTGCTGATATCAAAGGAAATAAAAGTGCACACACAAAAAAAAGACAGAACTGCCTTTTATAAGGCCCTGTTATAAACTACTGCTGATATTAGGCTGCTGAATTTTAATTCCCTCCTCCACTAAAATGCCCTTTTTCTTTTAACCTACTTCTCATTATAGTGCAAACCGACAAACTCCCCGAAAGGAGACTGCTGGGACAAAAAAAATGCCCTTATAGACTCCCAGAATCTCTGCACCATGCGGATCCCAAGTCGAATCACATGCATGTGCCAGAGGAAAAGAATGGCACTTGGACTTTTTGTTAGAGAAGAAAAAAATGTTATTGAACATTTCAGAAAATATGAAATAGGCAAAGGAAACATGGATCATGATTATATACTTGTAGATATTATGACCTTAAACTAGTCCTAAGGAAAAGGCATATCAGAGCTGCACAATTCCCAAAGGAACATTGAAATATATATGCAACCAAGCCTGGCAGACTTAGTCTGTTCCAAATGAAGTTAATGTGACATTCCCACTCATATCAGGAATAAGGTTGCAGTAGAGTTCACAGATAGTAACACATCCCCCAGAGTAATGCATTTTGCTAGATATCTGGACAACACCTTGGTTAAAGAGTGTTGTCTGTAAGACAAATGTAACACCAGAGGATAAATGAATATGTAATAATAATAGCCCTGTCTTAGGTGTTTCAGTGGAATCAACAAGGGGTTTTATTCTGTGCTTAAGGAGCTGTGAAAAGGCTGTCTCAACATGGTCCTGGATATTAATATCTAATCCCTCTGCAGAAGAGATCAGTAAATTGATATTTCTGTGCCTATAAACTAAAACATGCAAGAATATTCACAGGCAAAAAAAAAAAAAAGGCATCTGCATGCTTGAAACTTCTGGGGCTAAAAACAAACAGTTTAAATAGTTTCAAGTTTATAATTGGGGGAAATTGCCTAACATCTCACAAAAATTTAAAAGGAATAGTGACAAAACTGTTTAAGCAGGGAAGAGTTACTCCTGTGACCAAAGGAACTAAAATATGTCTAAACTTTGCAACTCCCTGAACCATACCAGTAACCTACTGAAAGTCAAGAGCCAAAATAATTTCCATAGCTATCTACATAAATCTAAATGAAAATCATACATCTATACAGATATAATACTGTCATTGCTTACATTTTTATGCCCTTTGACTGATGAAGAGCAATTGCTTCTCTTTTGAGTTCCTTTGCAATTAAATAATCCCCAACAACAAGAACAAGCCCAGAGTGGTCTAATAGTTGCTCTGTCCATGGATTTGTGGAGATACAGATTTTGGGGGAGTTGCATTCCCACTTCTAATGAGGGTGCCAGCATGAGCCACAGACTCCACTCATGTTACGTGTCCAAGAAACTTATGTCTTGGCCATCAGTGCAAGTTCACCAACCTGGCAACATTTACAAACCTCTCTCAGAAAAGTTAATAATGAAAAAGCCTTTTCTGCCCCTTGTGACAGCTAAATAAATATTGATGGTTCTTTCAAGAATTCCTGGAGAAAAAAGCTCAGAAATCTTGATTTAAGGGCTTCCTAGGCACAAAACATACCAATTTAGGGACAATTGTGTTGCTAGTTAGGTATCAAGTAGGTGACAGTATCTTGAGAAAAAAGTTAACAACCATCAGAGACAGGGAACTATCTCAATCAGTATGCTAAATCCTTGCTTGCCTGAAGATCTACACCACGGTTGTGGAAAGCAGAGATCACAAGACTACCTCTTTAAACTCTGTGGCATCCAAGACATACTCCAAAACAAGAGCTTTGAACCAGTAAGTTATCAGTCTTCCAAACTTGGGTGTAACTACTGCAGTAGACAGAGCTAAAATGTATGCCCAGGGTGTTCTACATATGGACACAAGTAAAGACACACCCATCCCAAGGAAAACTATCACACTTATGTTTGTGTCTAAATTGAAGTGTTTAACTGGATTTTTATGTACAGATTTGCCATTCATCTGATAAATGTCTACAAAGAAAGACATCTATGGTTTGTGTGAGCTCAGTTTTGCTCAAATAAAAACTCTCATTCAGGCAAAAATGTCAGCTTTAAAATTATGTTTCCTGAAAATGTTAATTCATACCCTCCCTCTAATTCATACATTTGCGTCACTTGTCAGCACTGAGTTGATAAAAATCTCTGCAAAATTATCAAGAGGATCTTTTTTCAGATTCTGTCTGAGCTTTGCAGTCAAGACAGCCTTGCAGGAGGCATTTTTAACTGTTTAACAGAAGAAACTACCAATTCACACACTGAAACACCGAGCTCTTCCCTCACCTATATAATCTGTTCTAAGTAACTAAAATAAATAGTAGATAATATTGTGAGTAAAGTGGAACTGGTTTTATTTGGTCAGTTAAGGTGTTTCTGAATTTATTGCAAAATGTTAGGAAATACAATTAAATTAAGAATATTTTTTAAGTGAAAAAATATACACTTGAATCTAGTGTGTTTCTCTTTAAGAAGGTGACTAGTCTACTCTGAAGACAATCTAAACACTGCATTATGTGACATCCAAGAGGTTTGAGGAATCATGTGAGACAGTAAATGATGCAGTAAAATTGTGTTCTTGTGCTTTTTTTGTTAAATTCCTACAAAATTGTACTTGTAATGCAACAATCGCTTTGTCATGAATAGGGCTCTTTGTCATTTGTTAGCTGACCCATCTCTGCTGTTGCAAAAATCAAAAGAGAATTGATTTTGATGAACTGACATGCAGCTTTAGGGTAACACAACCGCCAAATGAACAAAAAGCCAGCTTCACCACCAGTAGGCAGATCGATACTGTACCTATGTCAGGTATATGTGGTTATAAAAAAAGAAATACAAAAAAAATCCAAAACCACACTCTTCTTAAAATCTGAGGTCTTCATTGTGTCTTGCATTCATCTAGGGGTTTGCTGGTTTGTATACATCTGGGGGTTTCCTGTTCTTCTCATAGGGCAATTTTTATGTCTTAAAGAAGGAGGACCCTGACCTATAACGATGCATATATATGCATATGTATATAAGCATACATGTATACATATGCATATATCTACATCACTGTAGGTCAAGAAATTTTGAAGATATAGTCCTCACATTTAACCCTGCATGTTTCACTCTCCTATAAACAACACACATGAATAAGCAGAGAGTACAATTTCTCTATTTAAACTGGCATGTGCTCATTAATAGGTGGTGATAATACTAACACTACTACTAATAATAAATAAAACTATTATTCATTACACAAACCAATCAAGGCAGTGCAGGAGAGCAAGTGGGGAAAATAAAAGACATTGTATGTGATTCTTATTGTTTCTGCTAATTTTAGTGATTGAATTTAGTCTGGGCATCTCATTAATTCTAACATCTCTGCATCTTTTTTTTCTGCAAATATAAAGTTCAGGAAGTAAGCAGCTATGTGCTTTACTCCTAACTCATCTGCCAGGTTTGCCTCTCATTTGTAATGGAAGTGGCAGCCTTAACTGCCAAGGGTAGGTAGAGCCATTAATTGTATTGCAAACACAACTTATGATGTACTGATATGTATCATTTTGTAGAGTATAATTTTTACTTGTATCACAGTGATACCCATATTCTGTATCAGATGCATATAGTTTTAAGCATTTCTAGGAAAATGTCCCTGGTGCCAGGCTGAAGGAAAAAAATTGCTCTCAGAGTAGTATGTAAAGTATAAACAGATAATTAGAGGTGCTGAAAATAAACCGTATATTCATTACAGTACAATTAAGGGAGAGCTCTCTTCCAGATGTTGTTGTGAGAGGGGAGGCAATACTACAGACTTCACTCACATGAAAAATCTTCACTTACAGTAAAGGAAGGAATCAATTGAACAAAGGGTTTTGGATTGGGTTGAGAAGACTCGTCATAGCCCATTCATTGTCTGCTGCACTGTCTTCCAGGAAAAGAAAAAAAACTTACCACAGTTCCTACCACTTGGTGCCCTTTATGTACCTTAAATCATATTGAGGGATATTTAGGGATAGGCATATCTAGGGGGCTGGGATTGTTTAGCCTGGAGAAAAGGAGGCTCAGAGGTGAACTTATCGCTCTCTACGACTACCTGAAAGGAGGAAGTAGGGTGGGGGTCAACCTCTTCTCCCAGGGAACTAGTGACAGGATGAGAGGACATAGCCTCAAGCTGTGCGAGAGAAGGTTGAGGTTAGACACTAGGAAGAATTTGTTCACATAAAGGGTTGTTAAACCCTGGGATGGACTGCCCAGGGAGGTGATGGAGTTACCACCCCTGGAGGTGTTCAAGAAACAACTGGATGTGGCACATAGTGCCATGGTCTAATTGACAAGGTGGTGATCAGTCAAACGTTGGACTCAATGACCTCAGAGGTCTTTTCCATCATAAATGGTTCTATGATTCTGTGATATGTCTGCTCTAAGTGCAAATAAAAACTTTATTTAATAAAATTATCTAACAAGCAAATACTTTCCTTGTTTCATTAATAGGATATTCCTAATTTCTATTTCACAAACCCAAAAATAGACATATTCTTAACAATCCAATTTACTTTTCTTATTTTTCTATTTGTTACCTATTTGTTCTTAGATGTGTTCATTTTATGAATGTTAATGATATACATGTATTAGTATGCTGTCGTAAAAAACCTTGATACATTGGTGTATAAGAACCTGATAGCATGCACGAGAATGAGTAGCAGTTAATTTTATTCCTAATTTGTAAGAAAAGCTCTCAAACTTATCATAAAAGCTCTAACACAAACATTATTTCTAGTTTATTATTTAAAAAGGGGAAGTACGGGCTTGTTAAAGATCTCTTCAGTTATATAGATCTGTCCTTACTCCTTGGGAATGCTTCACATATTTTTGCATGTAAACTAACATAATCTAATGTAAATCACATAATCTAGTTGTGTATTTATCTGAAAGACCAGAATTACTCTGAATCATTTGTTTTATTATCTCAGAGCTCTGTGAAATGCCTTTAAAGGATTACTTTATTAGGGAATATTTGCCAAAGAGACTGGACCCCAATTCTTTTTCGTTTCATACCCAGCGTTGAACTTCTTTTATGCTTCTATTAAAAATACTCTTGGGTAAATTTGATACAAAAAGAAGTGATTAAGTAATATTATAATGGTGACAGAAACAGAGAAATCAACTGTTAAAGCTCCCATTAATATATGCACCTGCTTCACAAAGGTATGTTATTTAATATATCAGTGGAAAATATGTAACAAAGCAGAATATATTTTCCTTCATTTTTTTAACCGGTGGTTGTTTGAGATATTTACACAGCTGAACGGGTCGTGTCTCTACCACAAATCAGTTGAAGACTAAGGGTTGTATTGAAAAGTTGTATTCAGACCCAATTTTGCTCTGAACAGGTCTGCTCACAAAAAAAAAAAAAATCTGTGGTGCTTTTTGTGAACCCTAAATGCTTCACGGTACCACAGCTGTTGGGGAACCTCAAACAAGGACATATTTAACTGCATAATATCACTGTTTTATGGGGAGACCCCATGTCAAATCTGTTTGATCTTGCCATTTACTGAGCAGCCAGAATTATAAATAAATTAACTAGAATATTAAATGCAGATGCAGGAAACTGTCTCAGCAGATGTCAAGCTGGATGATGAATAGTGCCCAAGAAATGGCAGTCTTCAGGACCATATCGGAGTAAGGTGGGATAGAGATGCTTCAAGTATACTTTCTGTCAAAAATGTCTCAGTAAGGGAACACAGTGCTTCAGTGCACCCTCATACAACTCCAGAAGATAGGGGCTGATGCAGTAATAAGACTCTTTTAAATGAGTGGTACATAATATTCACATAAAGCATGTGAGAGTCAGTTTCCCATCTTTCCAAATTATAAAAACAAAGCAAAGCAAAGCAAAAAGCCCACCCCAGACCTTAGACCAGGTGAAATAAATGGGCAATATCATATCTCAGGGGATTACATTCTAAAAATGGGCACCAGAGTTGTTGAAAGAATAAGTGAATTAAATATAATAAATTTTTGTTCACTAATAGACATCTATAAACTTACCTAAAGAACCTTCCATTAAAACCTTTGCTGGATATCAAGACTTTTGAAAGAAAAGTTTTGTTATAGACTGAGGATATGACTGTAAAACATTTGGATGTCACTCCTTTTAAAGGAGCTTCCCGTTTCTAAAAAAAAAACAAAACAAAAAAGAAAGGAGAGGAGGGAGAAATCCCTATTCTTAAAGTAGTAATTATAAAATTGCCATTCTCTGCTTTCATGACCCCTGATGGAACTGTTAAAACCCTTGAGAACATTTGATATTTCCTTTAGTCCTTTAGCACCAAAGACATTACTCTGTTCTAGTTTAGATGCATTTTTGTGTTGTTCTCTATCTCCTATGAACTCCTCCCTATCTCAATAGGGAAACTATTAACTCAGAGGGGTCTTGGGTTCATTGTGCGACCTATTCCAGCCTAAAGTTGGAGAGGGACATTTTGAAATGTTTCTGAGTCAAACAGGGGAGGTTGACACTGCTTTCCTATAACTATATACGAGTTTGAGTGCTGTGGACAAGCACCTCATTTGGTATCTTCTTGGAGTTGGTTTACAGAAAACTGGAAGATTAGAAGGTGACTTATAAATGACTGCTTTGAGTTTCAATCAACTGTATTTCCACCTAAAATGCTCATCCTTTTGGAATCCACCTGTAGCAAGTCCTACTTCCTTAAGCCTATTAGGTTTTATTAACGATTTGCAAAATATCATTAAGTCTTAACATAAAGAGTGGCAACTTTCATTCTCTTTAAGGGAAGTATAAATTAAACTGAGAAACTGAGAATGGAAATTAAATCGCTCTTTCCTCAATTAAATAGTTCTCCATTTCCTAGTTGGCTGAATTTTGGCTTTACTCTATTTTGGTAACAAGCTGGAAACCAAAGTGATCCTGCCTTTGGGCATTTACTTGAGACAGTCAAATTAGAGCCTAGTTGTTCTTCATTTCTCCATGGAGGGAAGTGGCAAAGCTTCTCATAGACGTGCCATATATTGGTCCATTAATAATATTATTTCATTATTAAGTTTACGGTATTATGGGGATTGCCTGAAATCAGATAAGAATGTTCTTCCGTGGCACTTTGATTTTTAAGGGCTGAATTTTCTGAATAAAACAAAATGCATAGTTCTGGGCTAAAGTATAAAAAGTTACCTGGATCAGTAGCATCATCTGCAAGTCATTTTTGGTGTGCAACACACACTTTATACTGCAACATACATATTTTGTAAACATAAGTAGTCAAGAATGTTTCAGCTGCACTTTTGGTTTGTTTTTTTTGTTTGTTTGTTTGTTTTTTTTGTCAGAGAAGTTGACTTAAAACAAGTGTGAGGACAAAAAAGAGCTGGATCAAAAACTAGACTTTTTTTCCTGCAAGAGTAATGTCAATGTAGTGGACATTTGCATCATTCTGTCTTTCAGGTCTAAATTGTTTGTTTTGAAAGATGACATAAACCGTGACCTATTGACTTAGGTCACTGCCTTTAATGTCCTCATGTTCCTTTTGAAGTCCTACAGGAACAGGCAGGAGAAGCACATCATCTCTAGCACAGGACATAACAAGACATCCAGCAGCAGCCCGCAGCGTTGTACTAAGGGAATCAAGAAGGGTGGTATATAAGGTAATAAGAACTATACTAGTTGAAACCAATTCCCAAATATCTCAATGTTTGTTCCTGGTAGACAACACACAAACCATCAAGTTCTTATTATAACAGAATACACTTTGGAGGAAGCAGGCAAAGCTGCACACTGTCACAGCATTGGGATGTCTGTGCTGTGAAGTGGAGATGTTGTTGCCCTCAGGAACAAAGGAACAAGAGCTACACTTTGCTGCACTCTAGAACACCTTGCTTGCCATCAGTGTCCTATGGTTTCCTTCCAAGTCACCGGCATAGTCCTGAGATATACAAAGGATAATGACTCCTGCAGAATATAATTGCAAATATTTTAAGCCAATCTCCAAATATTGCAAAAATATTTGCCCTCATATCATTGTGTTATACATATTTTTCTACTTAGCAAATGCACTCAAGGGTTTTTTTCTTGTCCCTTTCTCACTACACTCACCCAGATACTAAATTTTTCTTCCTGCTGAGTGGAACAATGAGGATTTTTTTACTGTTATTTCAGATGTTTTTCACAAGCTTGATTCAAAAAAGGATAATTCCCCACTATATTTTCAGTCTGATTATCAGATGATGATGGACAATAGATTGATAAGAGTCACTCAAGAAGACGCAAGCTCTTGTATATAACAGCCACTGCAATTATCAGACACTACTAAACTATTATTGATCCTGTTCACATTGGGTGATAACTGAGCATTTTCCACTTATTTAAAGTGCTGTTAGCCAGAAACTCCCATCAATAAAAAGCAGTAGACGAATTTCTTCAAACATGGTTCAATAAACAATAACACATATAGAAGGTCTATAGTTCCTTAATCTCAGTGAAACAACTGACTGTGAGGCATAAATATACCATCCAATTGTTGCTAAATGGTTGATTACAATAAAACAGGAACCTCCACAAGGCCATTTAATATGTAATCCAAGTATCACTGACAGAACAACTGCAACTGTACAGGAAAAAAAAAATTGTTGCTGTCAATAACATCAAGAAGAAAAAAAACCCTGTCTGAATAAAAAAAAAAGGATTTCTTCCTATAACCCTATGGGGCAGATCTCATTGTCTTAATTGCAAAGGCAAGGTTTCTTATACGTAATTGCATTATTTCAAAGATATGTAAAGCTGTGCTTAATATTAGACTGGTACATTTTGATAGAACTATAATCACAGGAAAAGTGGCCCTTATCAGTGAAATACATATTACTTTCATTTTGTTCTCTTTAATACTGGGGACATACAGGACATGATCTGATATTGAGTGTATTATATTTCTCAAGCAGGGCCAGTAGCAACATAGCAGTGGACCACATGTAAAACTGGCTATTAAGGATATTAACTAGTAATTGCTTAGACTAATCTCTCTAAATAATCAGTAATTAAAAAAAATAAATAAAATGGCTGACCATTGTGATTTAAGCTCAGATTAAAATTGACTAAAAAAGTCAATTGGAATAGTTTTAATTATTTATGGTGGTGTATTTTCCTTCAACGGAAATGTTTTATATTTTACAGTGAACAAAACAGATAATCTGTAGCAATAATGGCAGTTCTTTTATCAACTGAACAAGTAACATACAAGATTTCAGGTCAAAAATATCCTTTCTTAAATCAAATAAACCACTAACAAGTTGGGTTTATTTCAGTCTTTTACCATCACATCAGCAAGGCCTGCCAGCAAAATGTACAGAGTCTGAATGAACTCAGATTTGGTGAAAGACCCAGCTATCTTCTCAGTAACTTTCAGAGATAAACTTTTGCAGCTTGCTGAAGGGGCACGAAATAGTGTACAGATTATGTGTTTGCCAGACTACAGATGATGATGCATGCTAGCATAAGACTCAGCTCGGCCTTAATGGGGTCCAGCAACATGGAAATTAGTCTTGAAAGGATGAGTACAGGTCTTCAGAGTCCAGCTCCTGCTACTCTGGATCCATGGAAAGGCAAGGCAGAGTTCCCAGCACTTTTAACATCAGTGGAAGCTGCCTTGCTAATAGCCAAAAAGGATGGTTGGACCCCCTAATGCTACAAGATAATATTTTGACCCATTTCAGATGCTTTCTAGGGCAAAATTCCAGCACTGTGTTACACCTCTGCAATACTCTTTTCTAACCAGAACAGCAAAAGAGAGCAGGAATCATCTGCTAATTACAAAGATAAAAAAAAAAAAAAGCCAACAAACCCCAAAATCCCCAAACCAAACAAGTAGGACCAGAATTAAACAAAACAGTAAAGTTCTTTGGAAAGTGTTAAAGTGTTGCAGTTGTTGTGAGGTAGACCAGAAGAATAAATAACTTGCTTTTTCTCTATTTGATGCAATATACAGTTTAATTTATCAAAAAATAAACACACTGAAGACTCATATGCACACAGCTACAGACAGTACCCAGTTATCATATAAGAATACCATATGAAAAAATAAAAAACCAGACAAATCGATGATCACACACCCCTCAACAGCCCATACCACCAGTCTCTGGAACCTATGGAGGAGGTCATTAAAAAATTGCAAACTGTTCTTGAAGGAGATCCTACCTTCCAAGATATATTTCCAACACAAACTTTCCTAGCCTTCAAGTATCCTCCTCATTTTATTAGAGTACAAAGAGAAAAAACTTTCTATAATCCAAAAAGTACCATATGGATCTAAACTCTGATTTGACCAATAAGCAGAAAACTTGCCAACATTTTTGTGCAGCATCAGAATAGATAAACAAAACAATCTAAATCTTTGGATACCAACATTTCGCAGCACATAGAATACTTCATACAGAATGCTCACAGAAACTGAGTAGGTAAAATTTAACAAATGCTACAACCTAGAGTGAGCTCACACATCACACAGGGGAAAATAAGTGTGTCTACTCGACTTCAACCCTTTTTATTCCTGACTTTGTGCAAACATGTTATAAGAGATCATCCACAAAGTTTAAATTCCAAAGATAAAATCACAGCTACACTTGGGGGCAGAACTAGGAATAGCAACTGGTTTGCTGATTCATTTGTTATATTGCACTGCCTAAGCCCACAGGAAATGGTCCTGCAGAAGTCCTTCACAATGCAGAAATGGGATGTGCTCCCTGCTTTCTCTCTCCAAATCCTACTGTTCCTATGCTCTCCAAAACTTACTGTTGCTAAAAAGACACTAGTTCTAAATTAGTGGGATCCTAACATTACTTTATTTACTGTATTTTCTGGCTAATTTTGTTGAACTACCACACCTAACAAAAAAGCTCATACACCCACATTCCACGAATAGTTGTGGAATCAGTAAAGGAAAAAAAAAATACACACTTCGGAATTATTCTGATGGAAGAATTTATCAGTTCATTCACAAAGACTCAAGCTCCTGAGTAAACTGTTCTCCTAAAATGAACACAAAATTGCTTTTACACTGAGACAACCTGGATAAGAAAAATAGTCACCTTCCTACCTTCCAGTATAAGGCTTCAAGCAGCAGAGCAATTTGCAAGTGTGTCACTATCAGAGCTGGAGTTCTTCAGCAGAAGGAAGATATCACTCTAAACTCAGAGACATGTTAATAATACATTGTACAATAGCATGACTGCTGGCTTGAAAACTAATGCAATAAATACACAGTTTGTTAAAAAAAAAGACTATTTATACTGATGTAATTTTAAGAAATATAACAACTACAGCATCAGTGAATGTTCATTACAGCACTATGAGCTGCACATGATAAAGAACCAGAGAACAGAATTATGAGCCTAAAAAGATTGAAGGTACTTCTAATTAAATCTAAGCATACCAAATTAATTGGGACTTTGACTCTTTCATTTCAGCATTGTTTATTTCTACTGTATTTTCTACTGTATAAATTTCTACTATAATTTTGATAGGGGAAGCAGAAGCAGAACACTTTTGTAGCACTATTCACTAACAGCTGGACAATGAGTCATTCTTATATAAAACTGAAAAACATTTTTCAGACATAAACAAATGTTACTATTTCCATTTTGCATGTAAGAAGGCTAAAAAGCTAATTTCCAAAGTGATTTTATCAAGATTACACCTGTGAGGGATGGGGTTTCAAGGACATGTGCCTGAGATCTATTATTTTGAGCTCAGTGGTGTCATGCTAACATCAGACCAAACCACGCAGCACTAAATCAGACTCCAGGACTTCAAATTTGTAAAATTCATCAACACAGCCTACAACAAGAATCCAAATAGCATAAATCAGATTTAAAAAAAAAAAATTATAATAATGTAAACCCTAGGTTCTCTCTCCACTACACATACTTTTTGGGTTCCAAGCCTTCAAAATCCAATTGGTTTTGTTTTTCAAACTTCTCAATCAACCATGATTATTTTTCTTTTTTTTCCTCATAATAAATACTGTTTCTTATTCTGTATTCATCTTTCTGTCTTATTTTAATACAGGCTGAGATTTTCCAAAATTTACTTTATTTTCTGAATCTAGAACTTTATGTGCAACACCAGATGGCATAGGACCACCAAAATGCTCCTCAGGGCAGCAGTGCCACAGCTGCCCTAGCTGCAGGAGATTTTGCCCCACTTCAGGCTACTTGGGAGGTCCATCTTTGCAGAAGTAAACCAAAGGTCTGACTCAACTGCTTCTTGATGCCAGATGGAAAGAAAATAGATATCTGTATAGTTCAATGTCTTGGACCTAGATGCTTTTGTGTCCCTTCCAACCCAAAATGTTATATGATTCCATAAGCACTAAAAACTATTTAATAACACAAGCCAAAATTATACTTATGAACAATAATGAACCCTATTTTAGCAATTAAAAGGAAAGACTTGGTCCTCTTTTTTAGTGGTTTTTTTTTTTTGGTTTTGCCTTTTACTTTTTTTTTTTTTGCTGTTTTTCCCTTTCTCCCTTGATCCTCATTCTTCTTCATAATAAAATTTTTAAAGAAGAAGAAGGGAATTAAAAAAATAATGAAAGGTAATCCCAAATTAATCATAAGGATAAGTATTTTCATTGAGCGGTGCAATGTGTTAATCTGGTCCAATTAGATCTCTTTTCACAACCACTCAATTAAAAGTAGAACAGAAGACAAAAGACAAAATGTTTCAAACACTGACCCAGTTCACCTACTCCAGCTTATCTTCCAAATCCTTTTGGAACCCCACTTTGCTGAATAACCTCTGAGATGTACATTGAAAATGTACTTCTTGAGGGGATCTCAGAATGGCAATATCCTATAAGATCCTGAAGGAGTTCAGGACTTCACTTGCTGAAGTTCACTGCAGATGCAGCACACACATCTCAGTGAGGAGCTGCAAGAGTAAAGGAGTGACAGAATCCTACCAAAAGCACCTCATAAAAGTAGTGGGGACAAACGAACAAAGTTAGCCTTATAAACAGAACTGCAATGTCCTTAACTTTAAATACAAACACTATTTCTTATCATCTAGCAGCAGGGTACAGAAATGCAAGAGGAACTAGTGAGTGAACAAAGAGAATCTTGACATTCACTTCTTCTTAATACAGGTGCAGAAAGCATCAGCAGGAAGCTACAGTTCGGTATCACACAATTATGGGCCTCATTCATTAGTACCACATCATTGACTACACCATGAAAGAAATGACAAATTAGCAATTTCACAGGACTAACATAATACTATCATTTGTATCACAAAGTCAGCAAAATCTAACCTCCAATAATTCAGCTCACCATTCTAACCCAGGGCTGGCCATCAATACGGTTTTATGTGGCTTGTACTAATCACTAAAGTCAGATAATATGCAAGGTTAATGGTTGCAGACAGTCTGGGGAAATATCCAAGATCTGATAAGGAAGCCCCACATTATTGCAGTTCTATGTGTGTATATCCCAATCGAGAATAGGCGAAGGAAGGAAATCAATGCTTAAGGCAGTTATAATACATCTCTTGGTGTAACATATAAATTGGCCCTTCATTGCCCATTCACATTTCAGTTAATAAATAGTTCAGACATAGGACACATGGATAGTGAAGAAGTGTAACCATTGTATGTTTGTCTCTCGTACTTTAGATTTATGCTGTCTTAGTACAACAGACTCTATCCAGTGTTTTTCAATTACTTCACTAGCCTTTTAAAGAAAATAAGAAGTGATGCTTAATCCTGATTGGTACTTTGTTATATAGTCCACCATCTGAAAGGAACTTGATGCATTTTTTCTCATTTAAACAAACAGATAATCAACCAGTTCTCATTCCAATCATACCCCAACACTGCTTACAGTTAAAAAATATATATTGCGTCTCTATTGCCAGTAACAAAAATTCCTTTTTTTGATAATAGTTATAGCAGACTGTTCTTTGATTTTCTATCCAGGGATACTCTATAGAAATTTGCAGAATAAGAAGATTATCTCAATATGCTCATGCACATTTTTTGATGTAACATTCCTGATAACATATAAATTCACATCATTTAAATCCATACCTGTCTAATGTTCCTAAAATACCAAACCCTACACTTTGAAATTTCATTTTTATGTAAACTCTTTTTCTCTTCTTATGTAATTACATCACTTTACCCTCTGCAAACCAGAACCAGGCAGGCAGTGTATTTAATTCGTAACTGTACCACTAAATGCAAATGTAAAATTGGCAGCTTTGATGCTGCAGCATTAAATATAGCTTATCTCACCAGTGACAGTGAGAAACAGACACTCTCTTAGGACTGTGAGTTATGACAGTCACTCCAATGAGTGACACCAAGGAGCTTCAGTGATAACTGAGCACACTGTTGTTCTGTGCACTGTGTAAACAAACTCAGAACAAAAATATCTTTCCAGAAAATTTGCGGTCTAATAAAAAGCATTCACTGAGAAGAGAGCAGATCAATAAGTACTTATAAATTCTGGGAAGTGAGGCTCTTTTCATTATGCAGTTGTGAAACAGAGACACCTCTGTCTTTCAAAATACTCTTGAAAGTTTCAGTCATAGCAATGTTAGATGAACACTGGGTGATAAACACCAGTGAACAAAAGGAGATGCCTAACATGTCATACATACCTTAATTTACCTGCTTCTATCTATGTGGCGTTACATACCTATAATCCTTTTTCAGTCTTTGTATGGGCAACAGATATTGCAGGACTGATGGCCAAAGGACACAAACAGGAAGACTCGGTCACTTCTTCCACAAGAGAAGAGTGCAAGATCCAGACTCAGTGGGCTGCACCCAGATTAAAAGGATAAGGAAATGGCCGCAAAGGTCTGTGTGAGCAAACTTCCTGTTGCTTTACCTATTTACTATGTATCTTTAAATTACTTGAATATGAGTTTATTTAATAAAACATTTGGAGGTACCTTTAATCACAGATCCACGGATCAGCCTCTCCTTCCCCTCTCCAAAAATAGTTCTCCAGTAGATAGCATGTACGTTTGGTCCATCATGTTCAACATCCCAGGGAAGTGAAAGGGAGGGAGTGGTGACGTGCAGTGATCAAACCTCAGAAGTTTCTTTAATCAGGAAAAGGAAATCAAACTTGTCATTTCAGGTCTGCACTCTAAAGGAGACAAAAAATGCATCTCGTATGGAGCTCATTTTGCAAGTGTGATACTGTTCCATGGTTGTCCTAACCCATTTGTGAATAAGTGTACAAGAACAGCTTTGCTTTCTCCTGCTTGTACTTTCTAGCAAATGCATTCCAGTAATACCAATTGCTTGATGGCTAAGTATATAGCAAAGTCTTCCTTAGCCCCAGTTTTAATGTCCACTCTCTTATGACTGCTCTTTCTCTCCTCTTACCAGTCATCATATCCCAAGTTTTGCCTTTGTTCAGGGTACTTCTAAGTGAAACTGTTGCCCTCAGCTTCTCTCTTACCTTGACCTAGTGCTTGCCAGGAAGCCCATAGGCCCATCTACTATATCCACTGGTTTTTATTTGGTAGCAAGAAGGGGAAATCTTTTCACTCTAACAGGCAATTGCCCTAAATGTATGATTTTTTTTCCAAGTAATTATTCTTCTGTGCTTCGTAAGGTTTTTTTATGGTTGGGCTGACTACTGTGTGAGTGACCACAAAGCAACACCAATGATCTTTTTCAAATTTTTCCTCAAAATGCACATCTAAAAATAGACAGACTACCAGTGGCCTATGGATACAGATGTACATTATGTCCAAAATGCTGTCCTTGGTTTTTTGCATTCTCCATGTACTCTCTGTGCATAAAACACCTCTTGTGCTTTACCTAGGAGGAAAATGTTGGGGAATTTAAAATTTATTTGTTCTAAGTTATTCTAGGACTCATTTCAAAAGTGATGAGCTGGCTTGGAGATCTGGGGATTTTCATTTTCAAATACTTCATTGACTGGACAAGAGTTCCTTGAGTTATAACTTTCTAAGAATCTTCAAAACAGAAGTCTAAAAAACATTCATCCACCTTTTTGCTAGCTAGAAGATCAGGACAGATGATACATTTTTACTGAATTAATCTAACAGAATCATACCAGGATCAAAGTTACCCATTGCCAAATTTGGACAATGTAGTCTTTCTCTGGAGCCTATCCATCTACTGCTATCTCTTGCATCTTCATGATCTGACACAGTCAAAACTACATCTTTCAGGGCAGAAACTCTGCAGTAACATGCAACAGCTCTCTGGTAAAAAAAGCTACCCTGAGAATCACTCAGTTATTAAAGCAAGGAAGCTGAAATTGAATCCTAGACCTGCAATCATACTGAAAAAGCAGCCAGGTTTAATAATATAGTTATTCTCAAAAATACAAGAGAGAATTGACCATCAATTTGGATTTTCCTTCTCTCACTCATAGAGAATGCTGCAGTCCTAGATTAGCACTATCTGAAGAGAAACAAGTAAGTAGAGCATCAGCAGTAAGGCCTGGAGACCTCAAACAAGACAAATTTGCCATCATTGTGCAAAAGATCTGTATGGGGAGTATGAGATAGCAAGGCATGAGGCAGTTGAGGTAGTGAATAGAAGAAATCTGAGCCAAAGAAGCAAGGCCCAAGGGACAAATTATTTTACTATGGTTTTGAGTTCCCATTAGGTATTTATTTGCACACAAGATAGAGCTTTCACGTAATTCTCAGCCATATCTTGGTCCCAAGTGACAGTAAAGAGGAATTTCCTGTTGACCACAACATAAGATTCAACGTCAGCAAGACCTAAAAATGAGATCTGATTTATAAAACAGTGCCCAAACAGAATACAGAAAGACTATGCATGCAGGAATCTTCAAAGGCTAGATGATTTATTTGAATACTAACAAGAGAACCGCCCCTCCAGTGTCAATATCTTTCAGTGCTATTAATGTTTTAGGAAGGACATTTGAGGACTAATACAAGTTCTGATTTTTTTTTATATAAAACAGTGATAAGTTTCACAGTATGGCAGGACCAGAATTTTTCTGTAAATGAGCAAGCCCTCATTGTATGAAGTACTAACACCTTTTTTAAGAATAAATGAATAATAACTCTCTTCAAAATCCTGAAAAAAAATGTTTTGCATTGTTTCTCTCGATGTAAAAACAAAAGGATGCAAGGATTGAAAGAACAATTAAAAGATAAGACAGAAAATTGTCCAGCATGTTCATTGCAACAGTTAATTGCAGCAGCTTTTCAGATGCCTTTTTAATTATACTACTTGCAGTACTGCTTTTTCAACTCATACTAATGCAACAATACATAATTGTTTTCTCTTGGTCTCAGAGATACTGGATTAGGTAGCTGTTTCATTCATACTTATAGCTCATAAATCATATTTTCACAAAGTGTCCATTACCAGTAAGAATCTGATTTGATCACTAAAACTTCCACTATATTCACACTCTTTTTTTAAAAAAATATGATAGTTGTATTGGTTTTTAACTCACCTTTTGTTCATTTGTTTTGGTAAGCAAGTGGTTAGATTGCAAGAATAATTTTAAAATACTACTTGAATAATGCATTTCTGAAGATGTCTTCTTGAATCTGAAGAGACCATGAAACACCAGTTCTGAGATGTAGGTTACTTCATTCACTGCAAGGACTGATAACTCTGTGACTAAACACATAGCTGTACCCGTCACTGTTGTTAACTACATCAGCACTAATCAAGGCATAAAAACAAAAGAATTGTCAGAACTGTTGAAAAATTCTGAATGACACAAGAAGCTAACCAAGTAGAAACAGATTTAAACTTCAAAGAAACAAGCTTTGGAGACAATAACACTGAGAATTATGGCGAATTACCTCAGCAAACAACATCTCATGCTAGAACATGACACAAATAAGATATATTGGGAGTGGCACTAGATCTGGGACCAGGAAATGAAATGTTCTACCATTAGAGTTCATGACAAAACACTGATGTGAGCAGAATCAGTGTTTTATGACATTCTCTTCTCTTGGCCAAAGTAGTTGCACATGGGATATGTTGGAAAGAATATGTCTCTATTTAAAAAGAAGCTTGTACTTGGCAACTCTATATTCTCTTTCTCATTTTCCTGTCATATCAATTTTGTTAATTAGATTAAAATGTTACTCATGTCAATACAATGAAAATCGCATCTAGAAATGATTTGCTGCTTAGACGTGTGGTAACAACTTTCAAACTAAAAAAGGTGTTGAGCTTATTTAATTTGGTAGTTATATTGTCAGATTTGTTTCTGATGGGAAAGAGAAATGAAAAGAAATGAAATTAAATGAAATGTGCCCAATCATGAGCTTTTCCCATTAGAATTTTTATTTCTCATTTCTATTTTTCACTAGTCAACAGTTTTATACAGAGGGCAAGATGAGCAAAGACATTGATCTTGGATTGGTCAGTAGACAGGAAATGGGCCAAACAAACATTGGCCTGCAACACAAGTCCTACATTAATAATGTTCACTATATGCCCTAGGGAACTCTTCTGTGTTATTATCCTCATTGACGAAAGGTCTACAGGAAAGCAATGGGTATAACCCTGGCTGTTTTCAAGTTTCAGCTTTAAATACAAGGATTAGGACAGTTTTGAGTTCTGAATGGTCATCCTGATAATAGAGTATAAACATAAAAACATGATGCACAAATGCGTGACACATTCCAGGTCTCAGTGAATGTAATTACTCAGTGAGTAATTTTATTAAGGAAAACACAAACAATTTACTATACAGTGTTAACCACCGAAGCACTGCTGTCCATGCTTTGAATGAGTGGAGAAAACTTCCTAGTCAACAGCAAAAGTCTCAGGCTAGATGGATCTTTGGCAGAATCTCCTAAAATTTGCCTCTAATGATGGTGGCTGGATAGTGGTTAACCTTTTTTTTTGACCTTTTTCTTGAAAGCCTATCATCAGTACCTCCCTCACCCCAAATTTTCTATGGAAGCAATGGGGACCAAGCATAGCTGATTGTGAACTTCGAAAAAATGTGTAAAGGGGTTTTGATTGTAAGTGTCAAGAGTGAAAATTATAGCTGTCTACTCCTGGAAACTGAGTGCTTTGACACAGAGGAGTAGTTGAGTGAATATACAACCTTATCTGTCCCTTCCCTTTTCAAGGCTTTATCATCTTTTCGAAATCTTCTGCCATAAAGTACAGAGCTGCTTCTTGGAAGGGAACATCTTACATGAAGTTACATAATACACGGAGTTTGCGGTTCATCCTGATAACTGGTGTGAGTCAGAGCCTACGTGTTCCTGGAATATTATTCTTGGAACCTTATGTGTGGTCTGTCCACCCCAAATTGCACTCCTAAAAGAGGAATTCAATTAGTAGTAAGCTTACCTATCACTTATCAGCTGACCATGTAAATAACCTGCAAAATAGTAAAAAGGCAGGTAGAAATCCAATGGAATAATAGCTCAGGGAAAAAATATGCTATTAGCCCTGCTGGGCTCCACATGGCAAACAGCCCTTTCCACTCATAAAACCATGAATAGATTCTCTGCACAGCAAGAAATCAGCTGGGTTGGGCAGAATGTGTCAAGGCAGGGAGGGAGTGAACCTGCTCTTGTGAGACAAAGGGGTACACTCTGTCAGATAAACAACATTGAGACAGCATGACCAAGAATATTTAAAAATAAATATAATAAGGAAATTCAGAGGGAAAGAAATGTTCAAACAACATGATCAGAATCTCATTGAAAAATAAAAAAAAGATACTCCTCATGCCAAAACTTGAATGTACTACATTGGAGTCACACATTGTGTTCTTCCTCTTGCTGTTTCACGGAAGCCAATTTAGAAAACAAGGGATAGAAATACAATCTTTGCCTGTTCACCCTATGCTGGTACCGGAAGCTGGGAAGGAGGGTGCAGTCAACCACTGCCAAGATTCACCTATCCCTAGCTCTGCAAAAGTGCCAAGGAAGAGGGCAGAGGTTCTGAACAGCTAAAACATGTCAGTTGCTTTGCTACTTTGAACCCCTTTCAACTATGAAACAGCAGGCTAAGGATTCAGAAACAAAATTGCATTATTACAAGCCAGCATGAGATTCCCTGTGCCTAGCCCCTGTTTTCCTGTTCACCATGGAGAGTCTCATCCTGAATATTTGGGTCTGGAGCTAAAGGAACCATCACCTGGACATAAAACTTTTTCTGTGGCCTTCAGCCTGTCATTTAAGCCACCTTTTTCTCCCATGTCCCCCTCATGTCTAAAACAGAAATAATATTACTTACTCACTGGCTACTCCACAGCCGCATTAACGGCTGCATGGCAGTTTGAGATCCTCAGATAGTCTGGCACAGACATCACAGCAAGGAGGATTTGAAAGCAATGGGCTGTCTGCATTTCTTGGTGCCAGGAAAAATGGTGTAGGCAGACCAAGGCTACAGGTATCAGGTCGCCACACAATTAGTAAATCAATAGTTGACTTCCAGTAAAACTGAAGTATTTACTAGTGTTAAAGTCCCAATGTTATGCAAGAAACTGTTTGATATGTTTCAGGGAACAGTAAGGTATAGTACAGATTATTTTCCTGACAGATTTGTTTTACTTATCTATGTCTTACATTTACAGTTTTTCAAAGCTCATATATGTACTTACTGTAGCAGATCTAAAACATTTGAATTTTACTTCCTTGGCTGTGGAAATGATCTGTATTTAAATCTACTAATTCCTAATGTCACTGAAAAATATGCACCTAGTTTATCTGCTCATGCACAGTTTGAAGCAGCTTAGCAATAAAAGATTACTTTAAACACCTGAAATAGGATTTTCTGAGGTGCTGAGTGCCCAAACATCCAAATGTCCAATAGTAGCTGCAGAAGTTCAAAGCTACAGGAAAACTATCTCCTTGTTTTCTTGTCCGAGGTAAACTGTCAGTGAAGAAAGGAGGAGGGAATATAGAGTCATTAGTTTACAGTTTCAGGGCAGATAGTGCTCTTGTAGGCTGGACAAAGGCTGGAAAACAGTGGTTGATGGAAGAATAAGAAAGAGCAGACACCAGGAGCAAACTTGGAAGAAAAAATGTCACATGTATGTTTTCTCCATCAGGCACAGTGGCACATCTCTCTCCATACACATACACGCCACTTAATAAGTGTGATGACTGTGTCACCAAAGCACCTCAGGTACAGATGAGAGAGGCAGAGTTTTAACAATGTAGCAGGAGTTCAGGAAACCACAAAGCTGTTTGACATTTCAGAAGACATCCAGGAACAAATCTGTTTACCAGACCCTGTATTCACTACCTGGAATAGGTTCTTTGTTACCAGAAGGTGGCAAAAGGACACTGTTTTCAGTGGAGCTGCTTACACTATTTTTTAAGTTTCCCTGTAGAAATCTTTTGATGTGTTTCAAGATGGTGCAATGAAGGCAACTGCATTGGACTTTTCTATCAAATTAAATATTTATGTAAACTTATGTCAAATGAAGAACAGAATTATGCTGTCAGGTTAATCAAAAGACAGAGCAAAGTGTAGGGTAAGTACGTCCTTTGAATATCAAACTTGAATGAAAAATTAAGAATGATAAGTAAAACAGGGATGAATTTATCATCCTATTTTAGTCTGTCTAACTCTCTCTCCTGCACTTCTTTATTTGCCTTGTTTTCAAAAGAGAACCATAATTTAGTAGAGACTTACAGTAGACACATCGTACAAGGTTTCCAAAGACAATCCTGCAAAACATTACTAAAGTATTTTTGGAAGTTTTAATTAAAAAAATATTGCAAAAAAAATAAAAAAAAAAAAAAAAAGGATGGCAGAAGCCTATGATTTTTTTTAACATAAAGTACTTAACTGAGTATATTGAAACAGGTCCTCAGGCTGGTGCCAGCCAGATGCAAACTACTCTGGCCCTGCCTTTGCTTGGCCAGGTCTATCATTAAATTTCATAACCTAGTATTCCTACTTCTTCAGACTGTAGTAGGCAAGCTTACAGACCTGAGGTCCACCTGTTTCTTGAAATGTCCTTTTCCATATCAGTCACATTTTTAACTTAGACATTTTTCCGTCTCTGCTTGAAAATTTCCAGGCAAGAGAACTCTCACAAGCAAGGCTTTACACAAAGATGCCATTATCTTCGTTTGATAGCTTTCAGCCACGAGGTTAATCTGAATTCATGTTTGTTACAGATAAGAATCTGTAACACTATGACATCGAGGGGTATACTTCTGTCCAATTATTTCACAGTTCTGTCTTCTGTGCTTTGTGACCCAAAATAACATTACTCCTCTTCCTAAGAGAACACCAGTATAGCGTTATCTTATCACTAATGGTTAGCTCAGTATTACTGACAGAAGTGTTAATAGGTACTGACATCCTGAAAAGCTGACTTACAGGGTGAATATTCACCGTATCTAAGTGTTTGCAGTCATTTAAGTCCCAGGTACTAGATGAGGAAGACAATTTTCCCAGCCACCTACATTCCAGCTTCTCTTCCACCAGTTAGCCATATATTGTCATAGCTACAAAGTAGACCATTTACAAAATAAGTGAGCAAACAAAAGGTCCTGTCATTCACTCAAGGAGCAAACATCTGTTAAACAACTGATCTAAAAGGTAAAACACTTTTGATTTTGTGACATTCAAGACAATAAAAGAAGTTAAAACAGGCAAACATCCTTTTGAAATGGGATGATAATATGCACATGTTCATCAATCAGTGAGGTGGCAGTTCACATCAGTGTAACACGAGATGAGTGTGCACACTTCTCAACATGCAATCATACTTTCAGCACCTTATTACCCGGGTTGAGGTTCTCAGGTCTGGTTAACAAACTCCACCAATGCCTAGCCAAGACTCCCTGTCTCAGATAAAAGCAGCTTCTTCAGCCCTCTCCTCCAGACAACTCAGTCTCTCATTTAGTTGTGAATTGATGCCACCAGCCCCCAAACAGTGCCATGCATTCACCAGGACTTAACTGCTTATCTTTGAGAGCACCACAACTTTCCCAGAGGCAGTCAGTCACCCCACACCACCAGCCTGAGTCCTAACAGTGAAGAGTCACAACAAGGGGTTGCCCAGCTCTCCCTTCTTCACAGTGAAGGCAGCACCAAGCTGTGCAAAGAGGGACACACAACAAGCACAACAGCCATTTTGCATAAAATGAGCCATAAGAACCT